>NC_092126.1:201324440-201624440 GCF_043159975.1 Macaca nemestrina | reverse complement strand
ACTAATCTGTCTAATGCTGTCAGTGGGGTGTTGAAGTTTCCCACTATTATTGTGATCTATTTTGTAGATGAAGAAGAACCTGTTTTATGAAACTGGGTGGTCCACTGTTGGGTGCATGTGTATTTAGGATAGTTAAGTTTTCTTGTTGGATTGTACCCTTTATCGTTATGTAATATCTTTCTTTGTTCTTCTTAATTGTTAGAGGTTTAACGTCTGTTTTATCTAACATAAGAATAGTGACTCCTGCTCTTTTTTTTTTTTCTTTTAGAGGATATATATTTTTTTTTTCAACACTTACTTTGAGCCTCTGAGATCATTACATGTGAGATGGATCTTTTGAAGATAGCAGATGGTTGGGTCTTGTCTTTTATCCAGCTTGCCACTTCATGTCTTTTACATGAAGCAATTTGTCCATTTACATTCAAAGTTAGTTTTAATAAATTAGATATTGGTCCTGTCATCATGTTTTTAGCTGATTGTTACACAGACTTGGTTGTGTAGTTTCTCAATAGTGTCTGTGGACTATGTGCTTACATGAGTATTTGTGGTAGCAGGTTTCAAATTGCTTTCGATTCCACGTTTAACAGTCCCTTGAGGACATCTTGTAAGCCTGGTCTAGTTGAAACAAATTCTCTTAACATTTTCTTGTCTGAGAAGGATTGTATTTCTCTTTCATTTATGAAGTTTAGTTTGGCAGGGTATGAAATTCCTGTTTGGGATTTCTTTTCTTTAAGGATGCTGAAAACAGGTCCCCAACATCTTCTGGCTTGTAAAGTTTCTGCTGAGAGGTTCACTGCCAGTCTGATGAGATTCTCTTTGTACATTACCTGATCCTTCACTAGCTGCCTTTAAGAGTTTTTTATTTGCATTGATCTCAGTGAATCTGATGACTATGTGTCTTGGGGATGGTCATCTTGTATAGTATCTAGCAGGAGTTCTCTATATTTCTTGAATTTACCCCTCAATCACTCTTACGAGATTAAGGAGATTTTTTTTTTTTTTTTACTGTATCCTAAAATATATTTTCCAAGTTATTCTCTCTCCTTCTTTTTCAGGGATGCTCGTGAGTCACAGATTTGGTATCTTAACATAATCCCATATTTATTGGAGATTTTGTTCATTTTGTGAAAAAAAATTTCTTTATTTTTGTCTGCTTGAGTTGATTTGAGCTTCTGGTTGGTCTTTGAACTTTGAGATTTTTTTCCTTGACTTGGTCTATTCTGCTGTCAATACTTCTGATTTCATTCTGAAATTCTTGTAGTGAGTATTTCAGCTCAAGAAGTTTAGTTTGGGTCTTTCTTAAAGCAACTATTTTGTTTTGCATCTCTTGAATTGTTTTATTGGATTGCTTGCCTTCCTTGAATTGGGTTTCAACTTTCTTCTGGATCTTATTGATCTTCCTTGTCATCCAGATTCTGAATTCCATGTCTGTCATTTCAGTAATTTCAGACTAACTAAGAACCCACTGCTGAGGAGCTAGTGGGCTCATTTTTGAGGTAAGGGGATACTCTGGCGTTTTGAATTCTTGTGCTGATTTTTTCTCTCCTTGGAGTGGGGGCGGTCATTTCCTTTAATTGTGGCATAAATTGAGTATAGTTAGTTGGCTTCATTTCTGGAAGTTTTCAAAGAAATGTTGTTTCTTTGCATGCTATTACATTCTTGCCTTTGGTTTTGTAGGAGAGTGAATTAGCATTTTTTTAAATTTTTATTTATTTATTTATTTTTTTATGTCATAGCTTGGGCTGTGATCCATTAGATGATGCTTGAGAGCAACGGACAGTATATAGGCTCTTACTCAGTCATGTGGCTACTTTGTGCATCCTCATTTTCGCAGCTGTGCTTTGTGGTGTGAAGGGAAGAGAGGTGACTTCTCCATCACTTCCACTCCTGAGCCTTGGGGGAGCTATCTCTGATCACTAACATTGTGCCCATGTTTTGTGTTTTTGTTGTTAGGTGTTTTAGGCCATGGGACTCCCTCAGACAGTGGTCCAGCTGGGAGAGATTGGCCACACGCTTACCAGAACAGCCCTGTGGAGAGAGGCATGTCAGTTCCCACACCAGCCCATGAACCTGTGTGACTCACTGCTCTCAGTTTTCTGAGAGTGTGAGTTTCTCCACCCAAGTGCTGGGCACAGATCCTGGTTTGGCACTCCAGAGATATGAGTCACAGCCTTAGGGCACCAGGATCTGCTCATGGCTTCCTCCTCTGAACTCTCAGGGTTGGGTTCCAGGTGCACTGGGAGATCTGAAGGGCTTCCAGGCTGCTGGAATGCACTGAGGTGGAGCCAAGCACCCAAGCTGGGCAGCAGAGGCTGCACTATGTACACACACACCTGTGAGGCAGCCAGCCAGGTGCACTGGGAGGGGCTGGCAGGCAGGCCTGCGTGACAGATGTGCCCTAGTCCTGTGGGAAATTTGGCCCTGCTTTCTCCTGTTCTGGTGGTGAGCTAGGGCCAGAGCCTCTTAGAGGGGAAATGGGCAGCCCTGGGGGTTGGGCGTCTATGTCGAGGCAATAATAACAACAAAATCTTCTTGTATCTAAAAAATAGATATTCCAAAGATATAAACTAAGAGTAATTAAAAAAAAAACAGAGCTTAGCAAATGAAGGTACTTAATAAATGTGTTTAAATGAATGAAGAACCAGGTGGTTGAGATACTGTACCTCCAAGCAGAGTGCATTGTAGGTGGGTACTTCGTAGCTAATTAATACCCATGGCTAATATGGTCATTCAGAACATACTTTACTGAACTGCAGACATGCATTCTCAGTTTTCTACGTTGCTTCATGACAGTGGACATTGAACTTCTAGAAAATTCTACATAAAACCTACCTCAACATCTCTCTATATTGGTAGCAAATAATTATTTCATCTTTCAGGTACCTTCTGAATTTTTATTAAACTCATAATAGGTTTTCTCCTTTCCCTCATTTCTTTCTATGAACAAATGTCCTCAGTTTAACCACACTCTAAAAGATACTTGAGCCATGATTAAATAATTCAAAGTCTGTATTTGAACTACCTGTGTTCAATAACAACAGTCAAAGAAAGTTTTATGCAAAATGCATGCCTCACCTTGTGTAGAGCTCAATAAAAGTGAAACATGAATGAGAAAAGTGAAGTACAAAATATGGCTTTCAGCCCTGAAATGACCCAGCTCCTCAGAAGACACAAAGGTCAAATTGTAAAGGCACGCCAATATATTTTGCCAAGTATACTGAGGCTACTGCATTTAGAAAGCTAATTTGCCTGACTAAAATTGTGACAAGAACAGAGGTTGGCACAAAACTCAATACATTTCATGTGGCAGACACTGCAATAAATAATAGAAATGAAGAAGTGAGTGCATTTAGTCCAATTTTATTATAAATTAAAGTCAGACTAATATCCTATGTTATTGACTAAGTGTACCATGCCTATGAAAGTGCAGAAAATTACAAGGTGGATGTGAGATAACTTAGTACTTAATCATCCTCAAAAATAAAAGTTAGAAAATGTTTCTGACCTTCACTTTCATGTGTGAGATTCGATACCTGTGCAAATCTACAAATGGGCTGTTTTTTCATAGCGTGAGCATAATTGGGCCGTAAAGTGCATAAGGAGGATTCGCTCAGACGACACTTGACCATGTGAACCTAACGACACTTGACCATGTGAACCTAACGACACTTGACCATGTGAACCTAACGATAGCTCTGCCACCTGGGACTGGCTTTATTTTCACAGTACATTTCACAAATAAGGAAACTGAGGCACAGAACAACCTATCTGGAGTAGGTCACAAGGAAAACCTGTGGTAGATATCAAATTCTGATTCTAGCTACTAGAAGCTGAGAAGGATTCAAAGCCACTCAGTCCTTTCACCTCCTGGATTTGTATCGCTTGGGCCATGTCACCATGGATATAATGGCTGATGTACATAGGCTAAGAAATTTTCTTTCAAGACAATTTAACCAATTACTCAGAGAGTTGAGGCTATGAAAACCTAGCTTCGGTTCTTCAAATAGCGTTTCAAAGGCCTGAGGACATGGATATGTATACAAATGTATACCTGTGCACTTTTTCAAAGTTAAGGGAAGTCACGTGTGTGAAACAGAAAGGCCACATAGGGCAGCGGACGCTCTTTAGTGGATATGCAGTCACTTTGGCCTTATCTATGGCCACCCTCATAACTGAAACATCTAATCAACCATAGACATGGCTACTGTGTATTTTAAACTGTCTACAACAAGACTAATTGCATTATTTAAAGAAGGTAGTTCATTTCAGACATGACTATATATGATTTCTTAAAATATAAATGCCTTGTGAGATTCTCCATTTGAATTAGTACACAGATATTAAAAGTACCTTTCATAGACATGATGTGTAAATTTTATTATCAGTGACAAAATTCAGTTGAAGCCAGAAAAATAATATACTGTTTTCAGTATATTATTTTCAAAATTCTCAAACACTTTTAAATTGCTTTGGGTAAAATCAAGACAGTCTTGGACAAAACATACAGTCACATGAAAAACAATTTAAAGAGAATGTGGGTGGAAGGGAGAAATAATTGCCTTGATGATGTTTTTGCAGACTATTGTGTGATAATTTTATTCAGCAGCTGCTGTCTCTCAAAATATTGTATGATGTCAGAAATAATGAGTCATGTGTATTCCTAGATCAAGACATTCACTCCAATATATGTTATCAAGGATGATTCCATCTTGAATTTGAAAAGCAGACCAGGGACACTGGCTTCCTTATTATTGGAAATACATTGAAATGTAGAAAAATATTAATATGCTGATAAAATTTATATATGTATATAATCTTTCCAAGAATATCTATAAGTAAATGTATATGAATAAATGCAATTACCTAAATACACATTTCCATATATATTTCCATATTACAATACATCTATAAGCTTATTTCTAGTTAACATGTAGTATAGAGCAATTACCTTTTAAAGTTTTAATTCTATGATTAGATGCATTTAACAAAATAATAACGCTAATGCTGATGCTGCTGATAATATTTGAGTTGACTTAAGCATATGAGGAGAGAAATAATTTAGATTTTTGGCAGGAATTGCTGTTTCCTAACAACAACTGGCTCAGTTTAATTCCTAACAAGGTCATCATCTAATCCTCAGTAAATTTGAAATCTAAGTTTTAAGTCAGGAACAGATGTGATGTGTTAACTGCAAACTTGCTTGTTTTGTGAGTTGATAGTCTACAGTTGAACTGCTTATTCATCTATTAATTTAACGAAATGGAGATTTTTATTTTTATTTTTCACTTGGTCAGTTACAACTTATTTATTATTTGCTTTTTTGAGACGACGGAGTCTCATTCTGTCACCCAGGCTGGAGTGCAGTGGCGCAATCTTGGTTCACTGCAACATCCCACCTCCCAGGTTCAAGGGATTCCCCTGTCTCAGCCTCCTGAGTAGCTGGGACTACAGGCACTGCCACCACACTCGGCTAATCTTTGTATTTTTAGTAGATATGGGGTTTCGTCATGTTGGCCAGGCTGGTCTGAACTCCTGACCTCAGGAGATCCGCCCTCTCAAAATGCTGGGATTACAGGTGTGAGCCACCACGGCCAGCAAGCCAAAACTTCTTTCTTCCCTGTTCTTACAAGGTAGTGTTTATTCTGCTGTAAGATAACCTCCATGCGGCTGTGTGAAGAGCAATTTAAACACCAGGGAGGGATCCAATGTTACCCTTTCTTCAGCTCCAATGAAGGTGTCTCCCTGTCTCACACAGTTTTATTAATAAGAAGAAATCATCAACATAAAAAGGCAGTCTGGTCAGAGGTACCCTCCTGTTCTCTGTCTTCCTTCCTCTTTGTCTTGTCTCACCTCCACCTCTTTGTCTCCATTCCTTTAGGGATCCCCTAAGGGCCACAGAGAACACAAGAAGTAGCAGTGAAACCTGTGCTAAGTGACACCGTGGCCAAGACATAAGCAGAGTAGATGCTCATAGACGGCACCAATTCAAGAGGAAGCGGCTGCTCATAGTGATACTCACTTCCCCACCCACGTTTCTGTTCACTTGGGCTGTGCAGCACCTCTTCTGTGGTGTCTCTTATTTTTCACTTCCTGACACATGGTTGCCCTGTATTTTTATTTTTGACAACAGGTGTAGCTTTGGGCCTTGCTTCTAAATGTGAGCAGCAGTGACGTGTGAAGTGTGACAAACCAGCACTCAATTCTCCATGTACTCTTCTTAGTTATGACCTCGAAAGCTTTTCTCCGCATGAATCTTCACATAAATACAGGGAGTAACGTCTTCTAGTAACTGGCATGGTCGTGTAAAAGAGAAATAACCTTTTATTGGATTAAACTAGTGATCATATGTGAAAGCTGTAAGTATCCTAGCTGTAAAAATGTATATTCATGCCAGACATGAAATAAATGCTCAATAAATGTGTTTTCTCACTCATAATTCAAGCACCATATTTCATTTCAAAGCAAGAGAAGACTTTAGATAGCAATTCTAGCTCTTAAATCTTTGTTTCCTATATAAAATAAGCAAAGATTGATTTTTTAAATTCCATTTTAATAACTTTCAATAAATATCAATATTGTGTGAACATTCTGTTCTACTGTTAAAACACTGACAGAAACTGTGATGCTTAGCTTCAATTCCATTTGATTTTATTTAAGCTGCAGCATTTCAAAAAGCAACACTTGAATTTTCCATGCACCGAATTCTATGTTGAATCCATGATAATTAAATGATGTGTAGGCTCTGCATTTAGGCATTATAAGTAATCTAGAGAGAATAAAAAGTATACAGGAGCATATTCATAGGTTACATACAAATATCACAGCATTTTATATAAGACGTTTGGACATTTGCCAGTCTTGTTATCTGATGGGGGTCCTGGAAACAATTACCTATGAAAACTGAAGGTCAATTGTAGTTTCCTTTCCTTTTTCTTTTTTATTTTTCTTTTTTGAGATGGAGTCTCGCTCTGTCGCCCAGGCTGGAGTGCAGTGGCACAATCTAGGCTCACTGCAAGCTCTGCCTCCTGGGTTCACACCATTCTCCTCCCTCAGCCTCCCGAGTAACTGGGACTACAGGAGTTCGCCACCATGCCCGGCTAATTTTTTGTATTTTTTTAGTAGAGACGGAGTTTCACCGTGTTAGCCAGGATGTGTGGTTTCCTTTCCTACAACACACACAAATACACACACAGACACACACACACATCCATGAACACTGAAGGTCAACTGTAGTTTCCTTTCCTACAACACACATACACACCCATACCCCATACTTAAGACTCACTCATCCTTAAAACTTCAGTTCAAAACATTATTTAAATTTTATCTTATTCAGATCAACTTCGTGTCACAATTTGGACAGCCTCTCATTCTCCGCTGTCCATAATGACCTGCCATGTGTGTCTTCCAGTAGTTGTCACATATCATATACTCATTGCTTTTTTTCTTTCTTTTTTTTCTTAAACTAGGCTGTTTGTTCTTCAGCCTCAATGATTCATTCATTACTATATTCCCATTGCCTTACACATATCTGACAAATAGTAAAAGCACAACAGATGCCAGTTAAATGAATGGTAAATATAAATTAATATAAATAAATAAATTTTTCTTAAATTATCTGTTGCTTCTCAAGTTTTCTTTTCAGATTATCAATTTATTTAACAAATATTGCATCAATGCTTACTGTGGAGTAAGAGAATGTAAAACATTTATTTGTAATAAAATTAATTTATGTTACACAAAATTAAATTAGTAATTAAATAAATTATATCTGTTAATTTTTATATTCTATCAGTTAACATTTGTTGGGTATTTCTGTGTGTGGTATCCTTTTTAAAATGGAAAGAAAGGAAACAATGCTCCAATTAGGACATAGGAGGCATTGTGATACTCTTAATAAACTGAATACTATTATAATTCACAATGGTCAATAAAGGAATCCCTTTGTCTTTACTTATGGTCTGGGGCTATGCCAGTGTGTTTATGCTTATAGTCAAGTAGCTAGTGTGCAGCCCTTCAATATAGAGGGTCTGTCCCTATGGTTTAAGTCACAGTTTTGATGGACCAAAATTAATCAGGGACACTTGGATTCTATTCTTGTGCTTTGCAGTGTTGGCAGCCTTCCAAGATTAGGACAGATAATGTTCTCATTAAGCTGGTGGATGAGATTATCTTCCAAGCCGTTGATAAAGTCTATGACAATAGTAGGCCTGAGAACTGACCCCAGTGGGACAGCTCTCAATATGCGACCCTAGTTTATCCCATCATAATTGATCGTCACCTACGGGTATGACCTTCCCATCAGTCATACATTGACCTTACAAAATTTTCCAAATTTCTTCATGAAAAATGTCATGTGAGTCTGTGTCAGAGTCCTTACTAAGATCCAGATCTATTCAATGTCTTGCCTTTTTTTTAACCATCACTATCACAAAAATGTTAAATTGTTCTGGGGTGATTAACTTTCGTAAAATCATACTAAGTTATAGTTGACACCTGTGGTTTTGAAAACTATTTGGTAGCTAACAATTTTATGATTATATCTGGTGGCAATCCAAATATTAAAATTAGGTGGACTAATCTTTACTTAATTTTTCTTTTCTTTTTTTTTATTTTCATTAGGGACAGGGATGCACTCTGTAGCCCAGACTGGAATGCAGTGGTAAGATCGTAGCTCACTGTAATCTCGAACTGCTGGGCTTCAGTGATCCTCCACATTATCCTCTTGAGTAGCTGTAATTACAGGTATGAGCTGCTAAGATTGGCGATTTATTTATTTATTTGTAGAAATGGGGTCTCTCTATTTTGCTTAGGCTGGTCAATTTTTAAAATATATTATTTTAAATTCTATATTTTTCTATTGCAACATGTCCATCCTATAGCCTCATACTTCCTAAACCTCTTGCTTTGTCTCCCTGACTTTGCCCATGGCTCCTCCCTCAATATTGCCTCTGTGCTGGATCAGAATTCGCTCAGTCCTGCTCTCATCAAAATCACCTGACTTGTGTGTGTTCCGTTCGTCACGTATTAACTTCCATTTGAAATATTCCCTTTGAAATGCTTTCTGTCTTGAGGATAAAAACAATTCTACATCCAAAGTGCCTAGCAAAGAGACTGGCAGAGTGTAGGCGCTTAATCAGTAAATACGTGCTGTAGGGTTTTATTCTTAGACTTTTCCTTGAATATCACTTTTGTTTTTGCCTTTCCCCAAAACACTATATCTGGTTGACAAAGTGCTCCCCAGGAATCCATAGTAGCAGAAAAGCATTTGCACTTTCTTTGCTCGCTGCAAGTGGCCAGATGCAGTAATTTCATCCTCTTCTTCAGTTTATCTTGACAGAATTTGCTTTCTGTCCTTTAATGCAGTCATTTACTGAGCTCCCCAGACATTCCTCCTCTTTCCTCAGTGATTTCAGCACCTGGTCTATATTTTCACCCTCTGCCTTGCCTCCTGCAAAGTTTATGACTGTAGAGTATAATTCAATCGCTTCACAGTTTTTCTGTCTCCTTGACTCCAGTAATTTAATTTTTACCAGCCACAAGCATAACCATATAACCCTCCAAGTTCACGAACACTGAAATGTTGTATTTTCTCATAGGTGACATGCTCTTACTTGCATCTAACCATGCTCATCTAAGTATTACTACATTTAGAAAGTAATTTTAGAGATACTCTTAACATGAAGAGTGTTCAAAAGGACTTCGATGATCATCTTACAATTAGACAAGCTGCAATGGGAGAAGATTTGACTGGAAGGACCTTAACGACAGTTCCAACGCCAGTGAGAGCTTTAAAACTGCCTTCAGATAGCATTTTTTGACTCTTGATCTAATTCCCATCCTAATCTCTACACCCAGTGACTGCAAACTTATTTCCCTGAAATTTAATTCAATCCCACACATATTTTTTGAGCGTCTTTTATTCACGAGATATAGTTCTAGGAAGTTGGTATAAATCAGGGAGCAAACGGATAAAGCTGCCTGCCATTTTGGCACTTCCATCCTTTGCTTGAATTCTCTTGCAGAATGTATCATGTATTGTCTTGTATATATTGTTGATAATTTCATGGGGTTTCTGTGTTCAACAGAATCTTAGAACCAGACAAATTATTTTGTTTTCTAGTTTATGTACAGATTTAAATCTCAGTTTACTGTTTGTGGACAGGTTAAACAAGATAATGTTTAGAGTGCCTTGGATGATGCCTAACATATAGTAAGCATCACGCCTGTAATCTCAGCACTTTGGAAGGCTGAGGTGGGAGGATTGCTTGAGGCTAAGAGTTTGAGACCAGCATGGCCAACATAATGAGACTGCGTTTCTGCACTAAAAAAAAGAAAAATTGTCCTTACCATGATTAGTGTTGGTATTTTAGAGATCATAGTAAAAGTACTGCTTTTAAAATTATAAGTGCCCAATAAATTGTAAATATTTGTTTTATCAATACTTTTGCATGGTACCTCCTTACTGAATAATAAGCTCCCTGAAGTCAAAGATTGTCTCTTTCATTCAATCTCTCTTTTTTTGTGTGATTTCCTATATAAATGGCACATCATTGACATTCAAAATGTTATTTGCTGTGTTGCATTTAGTTAAAATACTGTAATTTCATCTTAATTAGCTTCTAGGTTTTTATTTATTCTCAAGGTTTTCCAAACTATTTTTAACACCTACCAGTTTGAGAAAAAAGAACTCAAAGAACTAAATTATAAGATATTGTGGATCTAAATGTTTACTAGGTTTAAAAAAATGTCAAATTTCACTCTTCTGTTAAGAAAGTTGTATTTGATTTTCTAATTATAATTGAGATTTACTTGGAGGATAGACAAATTATGATATATATGAAAGTTTTAGCTCTTCTTATTGAACTGAAATGTAGGACATCTTGTCTAAACCTGGATTTTAATTGAAGGAGAGGCAAATCTGAGAAATGTACACATAAAAGGTCATGATGAGTAGGTTTTTTTTTTTTAAAAAAAGATACAAATAATCTAGTTTGAGGACAGTGAAATTCAGTTTCCAACATTTCCATAGCCCAGGTTTTCTATATTTGGTATGCTAATGATTAATCAAATCACAATCAGTATGCATTTTAAGCCACAATGCAAATACTGAGCTTCATTTGGTGATGTAAATACATGATCATAATTATGGAAATTTTATTGGGTGAAGGGCAGCAAATATTAGTACAACTAATGTGGTCCTTATTTGTGAGGTTCTAACTGCCTCAATCTGCCACAGGCTGCTAAGGAAGCTGCCACACTGCCTCTGTTTTTTCATTGTCATTGCTAAAAAACTGGAAAAGAACACTCTTTGTAAATGAGCTAACCTACTTCTACAAAGTCCTTTGCTATGCTCTTCTAGAAAACTTTATGATACCTTTATAACAAAGTGGCTCAGTCTGTCTTGCTTCAGTTCTCTAGGACATCAAAATGAATATTTAGAATTGTCTTACATATGAATAATGAATCATTTCAATAAAAAATGGTCTGATGGCCATTGTTTCATGGGATTATTCTTTAGATTTGCTGCGACATGGTAACTGAGCTTTTCTTTTGAAAGTGTGAGATTTATTTTTCAACACTGACTGACGACAATAGCCTGTCTCTGAAGGAGTTAAACCTAGCTGCTAAGGAAGGCATTGTTTTATCTCTGAAAGAGCCGTTTACTGCACTGTCTTCCACCTTGAATTAGAGGTGGGCAAGATAATCTTATCAACAGTTCAAAGCAAATCCATCTTTGGATTTCGAATTATGAGATTGCACTATATATTGCAGATGGTCTCTCTTGCATTATTTCCAGAATTCTACAAAGCAGATTAGATGTTTGTTAGATGAGAAAACTGAGAGAGATACAGTTAAATCACCTTGGCCATTTGCCTTAATAGTCAAGCTCTCAAATTATTTTCTTCATTTTTAGTCAGAAGGTTATATTTTTTGCATAGGATGATATTAACATATACTATAATATACAATGTATTACAAAGCTTAAGCAGTAGAGAAATATATGATACAGGAAGAGATAGACCCACATAATCACCTTCTCCTTCCAGTAACTGTTTTCAGTTCTCTTTCTTCCTTTTTCTACACATAATAGCCATATATATTTTCATTCTTTTTACTATTTACAAAAATGTAACAATAATGGATTCTATTCTCCACATACTATGAAAAATTTGTTATAAATTTTTCTCCCCTTAGTAATGGGGGGGGAAATAATATTATTTCTGTGTGATCATGTTTTTGTACATGTATTTGGATTATTTTAAGTTTTTTACTACTAGTAAAAATGTTACAGTAAGAATTCTTGTTTATAGATTTTTACTCTCAGGTAAACTTTTGTTTAATTTACAAAATGTAGTATGTATCATAAATAATATGTAGTTGAATAATTACATATGTATTTCATTCAATGCACTATGTGAAATAAATATATTATTTCATTCAATTCCTGACAATACACAAGAATTATTGACTAAATGTCAGAAGATGATTTAAAAAAATGAGATCACATTTTTCTAAATTTAATCTATGAAAATACCTTTACTACTTTTTTTGAAATACATTGGTCAATATTGTGTATTTAACTGTTTAGTAAACCAAGTAAAAATGTATTTATCAAGTATTCACAATGGAAAATGTGTAAGCTACTCACTTGTGGAAGAAGGGAAGAAAAAAAGAATTAAGACTTATTTAATCTCTGTTATGCTCCAATCATTGTGTGAGACATTTTTTACTGTCATTCTAAAATCTACAGATCATTATGTACATTATGAATTACTACTAATTTTATTGTAATATAATCTGATGCTTCAAATGGTAAAGTAAATGAATAAGCAGATAAATAAAACCCAAGTTTACAAAGTTTGTAAGTGGTAAAGTTGAGATTTGAATCAAGTATCTGATCCTAAGATTAAAACTATTCTTATTTCACCATACTGCATGTGATATGAGGCAAAGATATGAAATGTTTTGTGAGTAAACAGTCTATTATCTACTTTGCTTATAAGTGGCATATCTATACAGAGAGAGATAGATAAGATATATGGTTTCTTATAACAGTGTGGTTTCATGAATTTATTTATACATTTTTTCCTGTAAAAAGAAACTTAATTCAGCTGATTGATTTTTTCCCATGGGGTACATTAGGGTAAAGGTATCAATGTTGCAAACTTGGACAGAGACTTCATTTTAGAATCCAAATATTAAGTTTCTGTAAAAAGCTAAAAGTAAAAATTCAATCTCTTTAATAAGTCCAGGTTACTACTAACATTGTGGAAAATGTTAACATGAACATTAATGAAACACTTTGTAGTGTAAAACAATCATAGAGGATTTGCCAGGAATTAGAGCAACATGATGAAGCACAACATAGACAAACATTACGCGAGATTATTTATTACACATAGCTCAGAGTGGTTACTGAGGACTCCTGTCATATTCTGATAAACTGTAAATCATCAGTTCAGCTCCCGCATATTCGGTACAATCCCTTCTTTATGGTAAGTGCATCTACCCTTACGACCACAGTGGCGGCTTTTTCTCCCACACTTGGAAACAGCCAGTAAATATCGAGAATTTATACTCACACAGAGAGATCTTCTGTGAAATCTTATATGTGTTTATTTCATCTTAAGAAATAGTGTAACAGTTGATCACATGTTGCATAAACTCCTCCATGACAGTAAACTGCACATTCCTATTAAGTGAAATAAACTATCCCAGATGCCAGAATCCCACTGAGGGAAGTTTTCTGTGAAAGCATTCGTTGCAGAGACATGGACAGCTCATTCCCTAGGAAATATTCATTTACTACAACATCAGGGTTTTTATTGTACCACCTGCAAATTTATTAGAATAAAACACTGTATTTAAGGAAACTTACCATAGCAGTCATAAGGCAGAAGCAGTTAATGACAGGTGTCTTCTGAAAGAAAAGCATTGAATGTCATTAAACTAAAGCAAGTCACATGCCTCTGATTGTGAGTAAATTGTGTAACCATCAGTAAATCCTTGTCTCCCACAATTTTGGGGAAGTGCTATTATACATGGAAAGCAAAGGGGTCAGTGCCTTGGTAAAGTTTAGCAGAATCTTTGTTTCTTACTCTTGGCTTTTTGAGTAGTATAAAACACTAGCCCAGAATGTATACATTTTAGGAATGAGCTCATCCTGGTCACTGGTAAGCATCTTGAGTGTTTTGCCAAGCCTACCACCAAAAGGACTCATTCCGATTCCAATAGGAACTCTTCTCACCCATGAAATCCTCCAGAATCTGGAAGATCTCACCATGTGATTGAGATATAGGGACCCTCCGACACAGAACAACACTTTCCAATTGGTCATATAGTGGAAACTGATTGAAGAAGGAGGATACTGTTTGCATGGAAATAATCTCACTTGCCTTTCTTTTACTCTTTACATTTTTTTCAGTTGAAAAATGTACAAACTATAAAGCTTGACACTTATGTAAGAATGAGAAACAATGGGAAAGGTAAAGAGAAGAGATTTTATAGCAAAATACCTGGGTTCTGCCTCTGACCAGCTGTGTAACCTTGAGCAATTCCTTAACCTTTGGAACTGTAGCTGAGCCCCATTATGGGAATTAAGAAGCCAATGTATAGAAAGCATTTTGCACACATTTGACTGATTCAAGTACATACTTAATCTATAGGGGTTACAAAAAGTTTCCAAGGAACTGATTTTGCATTACACTCTAGTGGACGAGGCCACTGTGAACTTAGATAGTATACTACTCAAGTGTGTGTTAGGTCTGGGGATTGTAAAACAAGTTGCTTGAAATTAGGGCATAAGTTATGTAGCAGAAAATTTGAATATTTAAGTGTTATTAAATTAACTGATGACAAGTGCTTCTTCAAACTGATTCTATAACTCTCTGTTATTGCCCCTTGAATAACTCTCTGTTATTGCCCTGTTCTGCTCCTGGAAAATAACGTCAGCCAGAAGGGTTTTGAATACACAAAGTAGATAGAAATAGTTGCTAAGGACAGCATTAAAATTAAGGGATAGTGATCAGGTTTCTCTGTAGCTGTAGGTCTGGCATCAGGCCCCCTCTGAGAATGCGCAGTTAAAGCCCTCATGTGTCCATTACGGAGTGCCTAGCTCCGAAACAAATGTTATGGTCACTTTGATGGCACTTTTGCATCAAGATTTTGGATCTTTTCCTGCTACTCTTTATCTTTGAGCATTCAACGACTACCCAGTGCCTGAGATCTCAAGAGACCAGAACAATCTCGCCAAATAATTTGTTGGCTCTGTGCCAAAGATCTTCATTTCTGGACCTGGGAGTTATGGGTAGTGGGTGGCAGTGAAGCAAATGCATATGCTTAAAAATTGGCAGAGTACATTGCATTCAGTACCCTGCCATGCCATGGCGTGCAGGAGCAAAGACAGAGTTGAACAGCCGGCAAACCTCTCCCTTCACTTGTCCCTTGGAAGACTCCCCATATAACGGTGTAACAATACTATATGGCAAGAAGCATGTGATCTCAGCTAAAGTAGAATCCTCTGAGGATGCAGCATTGGAATACTCCTAACGATTGTGAAGTAGAGTGCATCTTTAAACCAAATGTAATGTTATGGTTTATGTTTACAAATGCATGTAAGCAACACAAACCTGACCTTCTCTATGCCCCGCCCTGATGAGGAGAAACAGTATCTTTTTGTTCAATCCTATGCATTTAAAACATTGTTTTAAATATTATGTATGCATTACTTTGATAACATGAAAAACAAAATCATACATAATTTATTATAAATCCACTAGAACCCAATTTGTCTCTAAGAATGTTTCACCTAATCTCCTCAAATTATGATTAAAGAAGAGTTTGGCAATATCATCAGCACAGGATAAAATGGATGTCCATTTCAAATATTACTTGGCAATAAAATCAGTTTGCTTTCATATCTATCTATCTATCTATCTATCTATCTATCTATCTATCTATCTATCCATCCATCATCGTCTATCATTTATGGAGTGACTAAGATGAAAATTAGGGCTTTTGTTAAAATGTAGCCCATCAAAGACTGGGTATCACACTGCTATATGAAAATGGCTGATGGGACAGGTGATAGGGTACACTGGGTGATATGGTTTGGCTCTGTGTCCCCACCCTAATCTCATCAAGAATTGTAATCCCCATGTGTCGGCGGAGGGGTCTCATGAGAGCTGTTTAGGTCATAACAAATTTCCCCCTTGTTGTTCTTGTGGTAGTGAGTTCCGACAAGATCTGGTTGTTGGAAAGTGTGTGGCACTTGCCCCCTTGCTCTCTCTCACCTGCCACCATGTAAGATGTGCCTTGCTTCTCCTTTGTCTTCTGCCACGATTGTAAGTTTCCTGAGACCTCCTCAGGCATGCAAAACTGTGAGTCAACTGTTTTCTGTACAAGTTACCCAGTCTCAGGTAATATTTTTATAGCACGGTGAGAACAAACTAATACACTGGTCATGTCTTCCAGTCAACAGCTGTGCCCATACCCACTAAAACATTATTTGTGTAAGAGCTAAACAGTTCTTTTTTTTTCCTTACTTTTTATATTGTAGTAATTTTTTGACCTAATTATTTGGAAACTAGTGGAGAACATTCTCATATACCTATCACCAGGCTTTCCCTAATGTTAAATACTTACAGAATAATCATACAATTATCAGAACTATGAAATTGACATTGGTACGATACTATTACACTACAAATTATATTTGAGTTTCACCAGCTTTTCTTTACCACTTTTTAAAAATTATTTCTGAAGACAATCCAGTGTTCTACACTGCATTTAGCTGCATATCTCTTTAGTGCCCTCCAAGCTTAGCACCTCAGACTTTCCTGTCTTTCAAGACACTTTGAATAAGTACTGCCCAGTTATTTTGTAGATTGTCCCTTAATTTGGGGGTGTCTGATTATGTCGTTATGATGCTAACTGATTATTTTGCCCATTAATTGATGCAGTTTTGTCGTAGTGTTGATGGTCTTTACAATTTGATATGTTTTTGCAGTGGATGGTATGGGTTTTTCCTTTCCATGTTTAGTGCTTCCTTCATGAGCTCTTGTAAGTCAGGCCTGGTGATGACAAAATCTTTCAGCATTTGCTTGTCTGTAGAGGATTTCATTTCTTCTTCACTTATGAAGCTTAGTTTGGCTGGATATGAAATTCTGGGTTGAAAATTCTTTTCTTTAAGAATGTTGAATATTGGCCTCCACTCTCTTCTGGCTTGTAGGGTTTCTGCTGAGAGATCTGCTGTTAGTGTGATGGGCTTCCCTTTGTGGGCAACCCGACCTTTCTCTCTGGATGCCCTTAACATTTTTTCCTCCATTTCAACCTTGGTGACTCTGATGATTATCTGTTTTGGGGTTACACCTCTTGAGGAGAATCTTTGTGGTGGTCTCTGTATTTCCTGATTTTGAATGTTGGCCTGTCTTGCTAGGCTGGGGAAGTTCTCCTGGATAATATCCTGAAGAGTGTTTTCCAACTTGATTCCATTCTCCCCATCACTTTCAGGTAAACCAATCCAACATAGGTTTGGTCTTTTCATGTAGTCCCATATTTCTTGGAGGTTTTGTTAGTACATTTTCATTCTTTTTTCTCTAATCTTGTCTTCATGCTTTATTTCATTAAGTTGATTTTCAATCTCTGATCCTTTTCTTTCACTTGATCGATTCGGCTATTGATACTTGTCTATGCTTTGTGAAATTCTGATGCTGTTTTTTATTAGCTCTATTAGGTCATTTATGTTCTTCACTAAACTGGTTATTATAGTTAGCAATCCCTCTAACCTTTTTTTCAAGGTTCTTTGGTTTCTTGCATTGGGTTAGAACATGCTCCTTCAGCTTGAAGTAGTTTGTTATTACCCACTTTCTGAAGCCTACTTCTGTCAATTCATCAAACTCATTCTCTATCCAGTTTTGTTCCCTTCCTACTGAGGAGCTGTGATCCTTTGGAGAAGAAGAGGCATTCAGTTTTTTGGGATTTTCAGCCTTTTTGTGCTTTTGATTTGTTTTGTTTTGTTTTCTCATTTTCATGGATTTATCTACCTTTGATTTTTGATGTTGGTGACCTTCAGATGGGGTTTCTGTGTAAATGTCCTTTTTGTTTATGTTGATGCTATTCCTTTCTGTTTGTTAGTTTTCCTTCTAACAGTCAAACCCCTTTGCTGCAGGTCTGCTGGAGTTTGCTGGCGGTCCACTCCAGGCCCTGTTTGCCTGGGTTTCACCAGCGGAGGCTGCAGAACAGGAAAGATTGCTGCCTGTTCGTTTCTCTGGAAGCTTCATCCCAGAGGGGCACCTGTCATATGCCATCTGGAGCTCTACTGTATTTGGTGTTGGGAGGTGTCTCTCAGTCAGGAGTCATGGGAGTCAGGGACCCACTTGAGGATGCAGTCTGTCCCTTAGCAGAGCTCGAGCGCTGTGCTGGGACATCTGCTTTTCTCTTCAGACCTGGCAGGCAGGAATGTTTAAGTCTGCTGAAGTTGTGCCCACAGCCACACTTTCACCCAGATGCTCTGTCTCAGGAAGATGGGAGTTTCATCTATAAGCCCCTTACTAGGGCTACTGCCTTTCTTTCAGAGATGCCCTGCCCAGAGAGAAGGAATCTAGACAGGCAGTCTGGCTACAGTGGCTTTGCAGAGCTGTGGTGTGCTCCGTCCAGTTTGAACTTCAGGAGGTTTTTGAGTGACTGTGAGGGGAAACCACCTACTCAAGCCTCAGTAATGGTGGATACCCTGCCCCTCACCAAGCTTGAGTGTCCCAGGTCAACTTCAGACTGCTGTGCTGGAAGCATGAATTTCAAGCCAGTGGATCTTAGCTTGCTGGACTCCGTGGAGGTGGGATCCGCTGAGCTAGACCACTTGGCTCCCGGGCTTCAGCCCCATTTCCAGGGGAGTGAATGGTTCTGTCTTGCTGGCTTTCCAGGAGCCACTGGGGTATGAAAATAAACTCTTGCAGTTAGTTCGGTGTCTGTCAAAATGGCCGCTCAGTTTTGTGCTTGAAACTCACAGCCCTGGTGGTGTAGGCACCCGAGGGAATCTCCTGGTCTGTGGGTTGCTAACATCATGGGAAAAGTGTAGTATTGGGCCGGAGTGCCCTGTTCCTCACAGCACAGTCCCTCATGGCTTCCTTGGCTAATGGAGTGAGTTCCTCACAGCACAGTCCCTCATGGCTTCCTTGGCTAATGGAGTGAATTCCCTGACCCCTTGTGCTTCCCAGGTGAGGCAACACCTCGCCTTGCTTCCGCTTGCCCTCCGCAGGATGCACCCACTGTCTAACCAGTCCCAATGAGATGAGCCTGGTACCTTAGTTGTAAATGCAGAAATCCCTAGTCCTCTGCATTGGTCTCGCTGGGAGCTGCAAACCGGGGCTGTTCCCATTCGGCCTATCTTACCCTCCCCCCTAATATTCATTTTTAAAATTCCTTTTGTAGTACATTGGATAATGGTCATACACAGATATCTAGTCCTAATTCCTGGAATTTTTAAATGTGACCTAAACGGAAAAAGTGTCATTGCAAATATAATTAAGAATTTTGATATGATATGAGGTGATTCCCTTCTGTTACCCAGATGGGCCCTAAATACAACCAAATGTAATGGCAAAAGCTGGAATCACTTTTGCTGCAACCTACTAGCTTCCAGGAACTGTGAAAGAATAAATTTTAGTTATTTTAAGGCACTGGGTTTGCGTCAATTTTATATAGTGGCCTCCGGAAATTACCACATCCTTCCTGGTCTTCCTGTCTTGCTGGCTATTAATTTGAAATTGGGGATATTTTGAAGGACAGCCTTGTTTGGGAGCGGAGGCATGCCTTTTCATGCCAATTCTCAATGTTAAGTCACCCCTGGGTAACGAGTAATTAATGTATTAATCTTAAATGTACTTAGAAAAACTTGGGTTGCCACATCATTTTATAAGGCGGGGTAAATATTTTGGCATGGTGAATTGTTCTTATATTACAGATAATATTTGATGACATGATGAACTAAAGAAATGCCGGGGTTTTAAAAAAAATGCCATAACACACCGAGGAAAAAGCAAATATGTGGCAAGGATGCTTTTCTCAGTAACCTGACATGCCTGTCTACAACCTACACCATTTTACTGAATTATTCCTATGAGGTTAAAATACTTCTATTAGGTTAAAATATTTCTATTAGGTTTACTGGGAGAATCTGGATAGAGGAATACACAATTTTATTTTTGTTATCTAATTTAATTCAACAACACATAATGAAGCACATAAGTGCACACACACACACGTGTATACATATATACATATATGTATGTATGCATGAGTAGCCAAAGTGGTTGGGATACAGATCAGGACGATCCAGTGCCTAATTTTAAATTGTTTCTATTCAACAGTAAAATAGATTTGAGTAAAATAATTTTTATGGCTAGAGATACATATCAAATAATTTTACACATGAAAAAATGGTATTGAATATGATTAACAAAAATACAAATATTTTAAATGCACTTTAGTATTTCTATTGTGATTTGGATCCAGAATTTTAAAAAAGCTTAAAACACCAAACTCCTCTCACATCTCTTAATGTCTATGTCCCTCCGTGGCGAGGCTCCTGGAGATTTTATTTGTCATGAAATGTTCTCATTTATCTCCCCCATGCACAAGAGGAGGTTGAAGTCAGCCTTCTCACCTCACCCCTCAATGATACTGTCAGGCAAACATCCTCAATGACTGACTTGCCAATTAATTCAGTTGTCTTTAAGGTTTTCTTTCCCTGTTCCTCTGTTGCATCTGACACTGTTGACTCTTTTCAACTTGAAACATTCCTCCCTTGTCTTCGATGAAACCATGGAGATTAGAATGATATACTAGTTTATCACTTGCCCAAAATATAAACTCAAGAATGCTTGTATAAAAATGGATAAATTACTTTTCTAATTTTATTATCTCATAATTTTGATATATAATCTGACATGTTTTTAAGTGTAAGAGTATAATAAAATTTGTGCACATGTTAATATATAGAAGAGGTCAGGTTGCATAATTTCAAGTTGCTTTATGTTATTTCTCTACTAACTAATACAATATTTTTATAAGTCAATAGTATCTGGATTATTTACAACAAAATATTTCCTACATTTTCTCTTTAAGAATATGTTGGAGATGAGGTGTATTAAACTTACATTATAAATTAATACTTTTTTGAGAGATTACTATTAATATGCTGAAGGAATTGGCAACACATCATCTTTAAACACTTATCCCTTGTAAAACTATACTTTTGTTAAAATCATGGAGTTTTATTCCAATTGCAATTTTATGTTGTACTTGAGTACTTTTCATTTTGTTACATTAATATAAGGTGGTATTCATGTGCTTTTCAATTCAATTCTACTCTCGATAGTTTACATATTCCAAAAATACTGCTTTAGTTTCCTTTTCATTCTATTTATATTCCCAAACTAAGTAAGTTACCTTTAAAATATGAATGTTTAGCTCTTTGTAACTCAAAGATAAAAGTATTTTTAAAATCTTGATCTCCATACTGTTTCTTCCATCATTCAATACTTTAATTTTTCAAATCTTAACTAATTCAGTGGAAAAATAATTTTATTTTAATTTTTAAAATTTTTATGAATACACAATAGCTGTACATACTTAAGGGGTACATATGATATTTTGATACAAGGACACAATGTGTAATGATCAAATTAGGGTAATCAGGAAATCCATCATCTAAAATGTTTATCATTTCTTTATCATTTATCATTTCTTCTTTATCATTCCATAAAGAAGTGGAATATTCCACTCTAATTCCACTTCTTTAATTAATTTGAAAACTACAATAAATGATTGTTAGCTATAGTAATCCTATTGTGATACCAAACACTAGATCTTATTTTTTCTAATTGAATTTTTCTACCCATTAATCAGCCCCTTTTATTTCCCCCAGCCCACCACTCTTCCCAGGCGTTGGTAACCATAATTCTACTCTCTGTCTCCAGGAGATTGATTTTTCAGCATTCACTTAGAAGTGAGAACATGCAGTATTTGTCTTTCACTGTTCCACTGTTGCATCTGACAGTGTTGCTTGGCTTATTTCACTTAACAAAACGGCCTTCAGTTCTATCTATGTTGTTGCAAATAATGAAATTCCATTCATTTTTTATGGGTAAATAACATTCCATTGTATATATGTGCCACATTTTCTTTATCCATTCATCTGATGATGGACACTTTGATTGATTTTCTATCTTGGCTATTGTGAATAGTGCTGCAATGACCACGGGAGTGCAGATATATCTTTGATTCACTGATTTCCTTTTTTAATAATGTATATTCAGTGGTAGAATTGCTGGATCATACGGCAGTTTTGTTTTTGGCTTTTTGAGGAACTTCCATACTGTTTTTTAGTGTCTGCACTAATTTACATTGCTCCCAATGGAGTATGAATGTTCCCCTTTCTCCATGTCTTCATCAGCATTCATTGTTGTTTGCATTTTTGATAAAAGCCATTTTAACTGTGGTGAAATTATATCTTAATGTGATATTTTGAAGGTAAATATGTCAAGAATTTTTAACAATGTAAGACTATCTCCCCAAAGTAGTCTGGGCAAATTTCCAACATAAATGGGCTCTAAAAGCAGGGTCAGGCCTTCAGGATCAATTTCATCTCTTGGTTTCTAATTGAAAAAAAGACATAGATTACCCAAATTCCTATATTTTAAGTTTTCTAGCATAAGCTGGATCAAATTCTTTGGAATTTTTGTTTAAAATTGTGAAATATATTGAACTTTTAAAAGGTGATTTAAATATGTGTGTGTGTGTGTGTGTGTGTGTGTGTAATTTAACAATAACTAAATGGTCTTAAAGTTCTTATCAATCAGATTAATAGAATATGACTAGCATATTAAATTGCCACTGTGTGTCCTTCTATTTTGGCACCCACTTTTCTATCTTCCAGGCTAAATGTCATGGAGAATTTGGATTCATGGTTCATTTGTTTTTCCATCATACTCCTGTTGGATTTTCTCCTAAGAAATAGAAAGACATGAGATTGAAGAAGTTAATTGTTCAACCCAGGTTATAGATGAATGGCATTCCCGAGAAATTAGAGAAAATATCAACAAACTCCTATGGCATGCCAGGAAATCAACCAATCCAAACTGAAGCAGAAGGCTGGCAATTCAAGGAAAGAGATCTCAAGAAAAAAGAAAAAGGGTGAATAGATTCCTTGGGATATATATTGTATGTTAGAGGAGTTTAAACTTCTGACAAAGATTTGAGGATGAATGCAAAAACTAAGTAAATAAGAATTACTTTAGTTATCAACTCCAACATGATAATGATAAAAGAAAGGAAATGCAATGAGGTTACATGTTACAGATTATCTGTAAATAAAACTTACAAAGATGAAATAATATAAATCTCAATTATTAATGAAAAATAATAATGCAATAAATCTGGTAAGCTATGGGACTCAGGGGATTTTGGGTGTTTATGTGTATTTGCGTATTTGTGAATTTATTTCTGTGTACAAAATGTGGAGCATGAATAAGAGCTAAATATTCTTCCTATATTTAGGAGGTCAACAAATTAGAGCTCAGAAAATGAGGAAAAACAATAAAACATGACAGTTAATATCTGGACAAACATAAAAAAAACAGCCAAAGTGTTAAAAATAATTTGCTTCTCTAAGAGAGGCATAAAGGATGAATATTTGATTTTAATCCTTTGTCTAAGGATTCCAGAAAAAAATCAGCATCTAAAATGATACACAATAAATATCCTATCAATAAATATTCCATCTATATCCCATGTGCTTGTTGTTGTTTTTTTCTTTTTCTTTTTTCGAGACAGGGTCGCACCGTGTCGCCCAGCCTGGAGTGCAATGGCGCAGTCTCGGCTCACTGCAACCTCCACCTCCACCTAGGTTCAAGCGATTCTTGTGTCTCACCCTCACGGGTAGCTTGGCTTACAGGCGTCCACCACCATGTCCAGTTAATTTTTGTAGTTTTAGTAAACACGGGACTTTGCCATGTTGCCAGGCTTGTCTCGAACTCCTGTCCTCAAGATTTGCTGTCTTGAGTGAGAAATGATTTGTTTGCCTAAACCAGTTTCTGTTTATTTATGTAATAATTAAATTGGTGTAATTTGGATCTTTTAACCTGATTTTTTTTTTTTTGACAGAATGGTCAGTAAAGACAACCATCATATGATATATATTTAGCCTTTACATCATTTTATGAAAATATTTGCATTTATAATAACCTTACTGGCACTAAACTATATACATAGAAATATTTACATTAATATCTCCCATTTATTTCTATTCTTAATAATCTATCCTCAGACCTTCTTGTATTCCAGGAACCAAGTATTTGCTGTTGATTCTCCATAAGGTAGAAAGAGATGTAGACCTCCAACTCTACCTCCTTTTCATATTAAATTATATTCAACTGCCTTCCTGGGCTACTTGGAAATTCATGAAAATGGATTAAAATTACATCATTTTTTGAGTTATATTTATAGTATTTAAATTATCTTCTTCCAAGTTTTATCACTTCTGGGCAATTGGCTATAGCTTTTATAGCTGGTGAATTTGTTCTCTTTAGAATTAGATTGGTTTGCCCTTTGGAAAAAAAATTGTAGTTTCATCTGTGATTTAAAACAATTTTTATTAGATTCTGAAATATTTCTGTTAGGTCAGTGTTTCTGAAGTTACTAGAGTCATATTTTTTGTTGTACCCACAGTAGATCCAAGATACAATCAAAGGTATTTTTCACTAAAATGCTGTTGATTATTTTTATAAATTTGATGACAATATAATCCAACGTAAATAGTAATAGAATTATCTAACTTTTCTATTTTTAAAGGAACATGTTAACTGCTTACTTAAAGAATATTTTAAGCCCCAGAACTTATTATAGTTTTGATTTAGCAAATCTATCATTAATTAGATGAATGGATCTGTGCTCACTATTGATCTCTATAGCTTTAAATAATAAATAGCAATGGCATCTGCTTATATGCACCCAAAGCTTTGTGTGACTTCCAAGTATTGAATTATGTATTTCATATAAATGGATTTTGTATTTTATGGGTTATTTTCTTCCAATATAATTTCCACCTGAATTCAATTTTCATGTGAGGAGTCAGCTATCACAGCCTAACATAGACAGCTAGATAGGATACAGGGAAAATTAATGCATACTGGTAATATGGATGATCAAACATCCATCCATATTTGAAGTAATTTGTTGGGAAAAGTATTCACTCATGTAGTTTGTGAATGTGGTAATCAAATGTGACCAAAATGCAATATGCTATAACGGAAATTCATGCAAATAAAAACACTTTCAAGTGTAATTTAAATCCATAAATACATAATAGATTAAAAAGGGAAGTAAATGATTTTAGTAGGACATTCTTGTTTTCTGAGAACAATCTTATTAAGAGAAATCAATTGTTCTTACCCAATAAAATGTCTTTTTTTAAATGTAAAATAAAATGTGGTATAAATAAATTAAATCTTATACAGTATGGCATGTAAAACTATTTTTATATATTTAAAACTCATGTCATACCAATTGTGAGATAAACAAATGAACATAATTTACTCAAAAGATTTTTATTTTTGATATAATTCTCGCGCACTTTTAGTCCCTATGTACATAAGTTTTAATTTCTGACAGGACAATATTCAGTACCTAGTTATGTTTTACTACCATATTTTAAATATTATTACATTGCAATAAAAGAAGTATCAGTTACATTGTATGATGGGTTAGTAGTGCTAACTTCATCACTGCATTTACTCCTTTGTCTTTATTAAAAAGTTATGTAACTATCCCATGATATATAAATTTAATCAACCTTTAAGATCATAAGCAAAATCAATGTAACATTTAATTTTTTTAATATATACAAATTCTTTTTACCACCCATTATATTTTAAAATGAGGTAACACACAAGTGAAAATAAATTATTTTTAATAAAGTTTTACATATTGTATATAATATTTGTAGTGCCTCAGTCATAGAGATAATCCCCAGAGATGTGCGTATCAAGCATTATGGCTAAGTGAACTACATGATATCACTATGTCTGCACACATAAAGTTTACAAGTTAGTGAACACTTCATTATCCTCAGAGAGAGGACAAACTTGTTTGATCATTATTGTAGATGTTTGACTCTGGATATTTAAGAGAACATTTTGCTCAATTTTGCTATGCTGAAGAGACAATTTAATGAGTAAAATAATGCAGAATGCTTAAAAGATATTTTTTGGAGCATGGAAAACCAGTTTTAAGAAACTTGAAGTGTTATATGAGATACATCCCCCATATCTGATATGGTATGAGTTGTCCTGGTACAGTGTTGAGTGGTTTCAGGGTACCTTTATGAAGGTTATACAGGAAAAATGAATTGTAATTCACATATAAAGTTTTCATTATAAAAAGAAAGAAAATCACTCTTTGTCACGTCAGTAAAGGGTTTTTTTTTTTTTTTTTTTTTTTTTTTTGAGACAGAGTCTTACTCTGTCGCCCAGGCTGGAGTGGGATGGCTCACTGCAACCTCTACCTCCTAGATTCAAATGATTCTCTTGCCTCAGCTTCCTGAGTAGCTGGGATTACAGACGCACACCACCACGCCTGGCTAATTTTTGTATTTTTAAGTAGAGAGAGGGTTTTACCATGTTGGCCAGGCTGGTCTAGAACTCCTGACCTAAGGTGATCCTCCTGCCTTGGCCTCCCAAAGTGCTGGCAAGCATTTTAAAGGTGGCTAATTAATATGACAATATTGACAGTTGACATTGACCGGCATTTACTATGTGCTAAATACTGATAAACACTATGAATTGTTCAATTTAGTTTACTTGATTATGGTAATGTCTACACAACAACGATAGCAAAATATTCTAATACAGCAAAAAAGTGACTCAGATGTATTTTTAGATGTTTGAAAAGGTTGTGTGACTGTAACATGTGGCTTACTCAATTGATTGTATGCATGCAGATGGTTAAGCCTTTGTTTCCTTCCTTGAATCTCCTAACACTTTTTGATTAACAACAATAACAACAACAACAACAAAAAACCCTCAAATTTGAAACACACTGTTAACTGCAAAACCATTGGGAAAGGTTTTTCGTCAAGACAAAAAGAATGAATAAGACCTGCTATTTAAGAGCACAACAGTCAATATTTAATAGACTATTTAATAGACTACAGTCAATAATGACTTAATTGTACATTTTAAAATAACTTTAAAGTGTAACTGGATTGTTTGTAACTCAAAGAAGAAATGCTTGAGGGAATGGATGGCCCCTTCTCTATAATGTGCTTATTTCCCACTGCATACCTGTATGAAAACATCTCATGCACCCCATAAATATATACACCTAATATGTACCTACACAAATTATGTAAAATTGAAGAAAAAAGACAGTGTAGTAAATTCAAGTGTGACGCAGCTCTCTTTTCCACAATGATAGAGAAAATACAAGGAGAAAGTGATACCCAAATCAAAGAATGGAGATGAGTTGTTTAACATATTCATGGCCCAATTAAGGACTAGAACATCAGTATGAATACCTCTAAGACTAGAGAAAAATTTCATTTGTATATGACCATAAGAGAAACCAAATAACACGATTCTATTATGCTAGCTCAATGCAGCCATCTCAACCATGGTATATGTATATTGGAGGAGAGGAATAAATAATTAAATAATGGGCAGAGAGGAAAGAAGAAAAAAGCACAGTCATGCATTTTGCAAATTTTCCTGACGACCACAGTTGCATGAATATAAACAGATATATAATTGTATATGTAAATATTATGTTAAAATAAAAATAAATTGCAGGATTAACATTTATTGGATGATTAAAGAGGAAAACGTATCTGAGAGAGCCAATTTGGGGAAGCCTGGAAAATTCAGTGAAAACTGGAAATCTGATCCTCACGCTTCTAACCCAAGATCCAGCAATGTGTCCTCACTTGCATCAACTCGACCATAAGCTTTATGTAAATAGTCTTGGAAATAATGGCAACAGAACTAAATAAAAATGGGCTTTTGGATATCATAAATCACACAAAGTTTGTGGGCTGCTAGAATTCCTCTTGGCTTTTACATTGAAGATCTCTGAGGGGCAGCTGATGCTGTCAGAGTGAGAAGAAAAATCACCTGTGGATGATGTGTTCTGGTGGACCATTCCAGTGGTGAAAGAACAGTCAGAACTGAGGTTCAATTTCTTGGAGTCTTTGCCTTTGAGATGAAATAAAAATCCTGTCTGGCTGCATACCTCTAAGGAGAAGTTTCTTTCACACCTGGAGCAGGCCCTTTTCTAAGAGCCAGGGAAAATATCTGTACCCCAAGAAGAAATCACAAGCCTTCCTGAACTTCTTTGTGTCTCTTTGCTGCTCAAGGTCAAACGAAAGGAAACAGACCATCAGCTTTTAAGAGAAGTGTGTACAGGAAATAACTATTTACTTGACATGTGTCTGTACTGAAAATTCAAGTATCAGGAGACCTCTAAAGCTGGTACTTTTTAAATTTAGGTTAGCTGTTCTAATTTGTTTATTTCCTGAAACACTGACACATTAAATGTGATTCTCTGATGGTTTGTAATGGGTCATATGAGACATGTAAAGCCAAAAAAATTGTTACTCTTCGACTCTTCACTACATCCCTTCAAGCAAGATGAAATGCTGAATTATAATTAGTTTTGTATATACTAATTAACAATATACCAAAAACCTTGAAAAATAAATAGTCAACAGAGTACCTTTTCTACCAATTTCATTTGTAAGCCAAAAGACTACACCAGCCTCCTAAATATTGGCAATACATTCGTGCTTGTTTTTAAAATAATAAATATGAAAATACCTTGATTACAGGCTCTACAACTTGAAGTATATGTTTTCTGGCTATTTCAACATAAGATTTTTGTTGTCATGGTTGTTTGGCCCAGCACTAATGTTTATTTAGACCTTCACCTGACCCTTGCTGATGCATATTTGTTAGACAACTTTTGCTTACAAGTGATAGAATAAAATGATGCCTGAGAAGGTGCTGGGTGACTAATAATCAATGACTGGATGAGAATTCAGATGAAGTTTGTTTTTACTTGCTGTATCTCTATCTCTATCTCTAGTTCTACCTCTATCTCTCCTTTTTCCTTTTCTATTTCCTTCTACTGTGGATGAAAATTCCAAACAAGAGGGTAAGTGGAAAGCTAGCTGCTACAGCTTCTAATTCTCCCACTACTGTAACTTCACCAACTCTCATTGTGTAACTTCACCAACTATCATTGTGGAAAAGAGAGCTGCATCACACTTGAATTTACTACACTGTCTTTTTTCTTCAATTTTATATAATTTGTGTAGGTAGAAAAGTCCCAGGGAAGACTGTGATTAGCCTAACTACATCTCATGCCTACCCCCAACCAATCTCTGTAGTATAGGATTGAGAAGATCTCATTGGTCAACGTGGTTCATAAGTCCACTCGTGTCATGGGGATGGGATACCAACTTTAGCAGCACCACTACCCTCATGGTACAGTTAGGTTTTGTATCCCCACTCAAATCCCATCTTGACTTGTAGGTATTCCCAGGTATCAAGGGAAAAACTAGGTGGAAGTAAACTGAATCATGGGGTTGGTTTTCCCCATGCTGTTCTTATGAGAGCGAGTGAGTTTTCATGAGATCTGATGATTTTTTAAGGGGCTCTTTCCCATTCGCTCGGCATTTCTCCTTCCTGCCTCCTTTTGAAGAAGGTGCCTTGCTTCTGCTTCACCTTCTGCCATGATTGTGAGTTTCCTGAGGCTTCCCCAGCCCTGTTGAACTGTGAGTCCATTAAACTTCTTTTATTTAAAAATTACCCAGTCTCAGGTAGTTCTTTAGAGCAGTATGACAACGGACTAACACACCCCACTAGAACCAAGGCATTAACAATGGGGTGTTTCCTCCAAGGAAAAGCTGCTGGACACACTGTTCATGTTCACTGTGGCCGGAACTTAAATTACAAGCCAGAACTAGAAATTACAAAGCAACCCGGTATGTATCAATATTAAAATCGTTATTTAGTACTACAACAATATATTCGGGTCCAGTCAGAAAGTGACACCAGTAATTATTTTAACAGAAAAAAATTAATGTAGAGAATTAGTTAAATCAGTACTAAAAGGCTGAAAAAACAAAGGCAACACTGAAGTATCGGAGAGGGGGAATGCAAGAAGCAGCTATCATCTCTAAGTCTGAAAAAATCCACCTTAACAATAAAAAGCTGGGATTATTAGAAGCTAGAAGAGCCAACAAGTATACGAAAAAATGCTCCACATCATTAATCATCAGGGATATGCAAATTAAAACCACAATGAAATATCACCTCACAACTATTAAAACAGCTATGATCAAAAAGTTAAAAGATAAATGTTGGTGAGGGTCTGCTGGAAGGGACACTTGCACAGTATTGGCGGGAAGGTAAATTAGTACAGCCATTGTGGAAAAGAGCCTGGAGGTCCCTCAGAAAGTTAAAAATAGAACCACTGTATTATTCAGCAGTCCTACTACTGGGTATGTATCCAAAAACCATAAAATTAGTTTGTCAAAAAGATTTTTGCACACCCATGTTCATTACAGCATTATTCACAATAGCCAAGATATGTAAACAATCTAAATATTTTTCAATGCAAGAATGGATTTTTTAAAGTGTAATACACACACACACACACACACACACAATTGAGTACTATTCACCCTTGAAAAAGAAGGAAATTCTGTCACGTCCCATATGTGGATAAACCTAAAGGACTTCTATGTTAAATGAAATAAACCAGGCACAAAAAGACAATATACCATGTGATCTCACTTACAGGTGGAATATAAAAGAGTCAGACCCATGGAAACAGAGAATAAAATGTTGGTTACCAGAGGCTGGATAGGGATGGAGGGGCCAGGAGAGGATTGTGGAGGAACTGGTGAAAGGACAAAAAAATTCAGTTAGAAAGAAGGAATAACTTCAAAAGATCTATTGTAAATTGTGATAACTGCAGTTAATAACAATATATTTTGTATTTGAAAATTACTGAGAGTAGATTTTAAGTGTTTTTATCACCAAAAAATAAGTGAGATAGCAGGTATATTAAATAGCTTGATTTTGTCATCTCACAAAGTATACATATATCAAAAGATTATGTTGTATATTATAAACATATACCATTTTTACTTGTCAATTAAATTGTTTTAAAAAGATTAACTTATTCATACAAAAAAAAGTAAAAGCTAGAAGACTGGGTCAGATGGAGAACCCAGAACTGGGGGGAGGGAGTATTAGCCCACTAGTGCTGGTATCTGTGGGGGGCCATAGACACTTGTTCTTGAGATACAAAAAACTGACCTGGAAACAGATGTTAAAGATTACTGTTGAAGTAACGCTGAAAGGAAGAGAATGCAGAGCACGAAGTAAGTTTCTTCTTCCTCTTCCCGCCTTCCAGTCCCTTTCTAGTTCCCCCTATTGGCAGAGCCTGAAGAGATCCCAGGTGGCACAGTAGAAATGTGGTTTATAATTCCCCAGACACAGTGCCACAAAGAAGAGCATAAAAGGGTGGCTTTGAAGCTGTGAGACAACAGCTTGATAATCAGCACATCGATGGCAACATCAATTCTGCATCAACTGGAGAATATTTTATGCATCCACAGTGGGTTTTATCTGTATCTCTAGATAGAATAGTAATTAGAACACATACATCTATGTGCAAATTGCCACCGGCTATCTGTTGCACTCAATCCTTTTTCACCACTAGTTTTTTTTTTTTTTTTTTTTGAGACGGAGTCTGGCTCTGTGGCCCAGGCTGGAGTGAGCGGCGCCATCTTGGCTCCCTGCAAGCTCCGCCCCCCGGGTTCCCGCCATTCTCCTGCCTCAGCCTCCCGAGGAGCTGGGACCACAGGCGCCGCCACCACGCCCGGCTAGTTTTTGTATTTTTAGTAGAGACGGGGTTTCGCCGTGTTAGCCGGGATGGTCTCCATCTCCTGACCCCGTGATCCGCCCGCCTCGGCCTCCCAAAGTGCTGGGATTACAGGCGTGAGCCACCGCGCCCAGCCCTCTCACCACTAGTTTCTTTAAACTTTGTAGTTTGACACCAAGTTCTTTCTATTCTGGTTAGATATTTCTAGAATCATATTCTACTTAAACTTTGGAGCATATTCACCATGTTTTCAGAAAGTGAAATTTCTGAAGCTTTTCTTTAGATTCTAAATTTGGAACTACCAGCAGTTTCTTCTGAGAGAACAGGTACAACCAGGTTCATCATTTTCTTTCATAGTATTTTTTCCCTCTGCCTCAATGGTTGCAGCTTCAAAAGAAGCTGTACTAGTCTCATCTCTGTACTTTGGCCTGACAAAGAATATATTGACAATTGGAGTGAAGACTTCTTTTGTAGCTATCTTTCTTGGAATTTCTCACCCTAATCTCTCTCCTATATCGGGGAATTTATTACAAAAACTGAGCATTTGAAGTTCTCTGAGAATAATGTTAAAATCTAGCATATTTAAACAGAAACAATTTTTTACAGGAGTTTTGTTTCCTTTCAGTTCATACTGAACATTTGGTTTTTAAAAAATACCAGTTTTTTAATTTTCAAAGAAATTATTGTTTGAATTTAATTCTACTTGTTTTCTTTTCTTTCAATATACATTTACTTTCTCCATAGGATATTTCAAACAATGTATCACAAATACTGAAATATTTGGATGATTTTATAGTCAGCCTTAAAATTGATAGATAAAAGAAAAAATAGAAATTAGTATTTTATGACAACAAAGATATTCTGAATTCTATCAGGAGTACTGCAGCAACCTTGATAAGCCTGCATAAATGATTTGTTCTTGAAAATTCACTAAATAGCAGTGGAAAAGTTTAATGTGGAATCTAACCACAGCTAATTATACACATTAGCTATGTTGAGTAGTTTGCTAGCCCAGATAACCTTTAAACTTTGGCTGTAATGGTAATTTACCTAATGGAAAGGCTTAATAGAAATATTATAACAAATGTACCTCCTTAGGTTTACTGAGATTGAATTGGGAAGTTAGAAGACATGAATGTGCTGTGCACACATACTGACAGAAAACCATGTTATTTTAATGATTCATAATTTCTAATTAGCCATGATTATTCTGAGTGGTTGTGGATATACATTTTAATTGTATCACATACTGTAATTTCCAATTTCCGCAGAGACACTGATGAAGTGAAAGTCGTATTGCAAAGTCATCATTTAAATATTTGAGAAATGGAATGCTTTAAGAGGGATAAATTTCCACAGCTTAATTATAATTTTTATTGATCTCAGAAGTCAATTTTGCCTTGGTAATGCAGATGGCTGTCTTTCTTCTCTTCCCTAGCTCAACATCATTCTGGGAATTTGAAAATGAATGCAGTGCCTCTATCATGCATTCAGCATTTAGAAGACAAAAGAGTTTTAGAGGAGCTGAAATAGGGCAAGTGGAGCAAGTAAGAAAATATCTTTTTTATAGTTTGATAGTATAGTTTGGGTTGAAATTGAATGCTGAAGTTTCATTGAAAGCCATACCTTCATATTCGTATTATACAAGATTATTTCATAGAGCCACCTGAAGAATACTTAATCAAATTCAGCTTGTTTGTAGGATTTAAATTTGAAAAGAGTTACTAGTTCTGCAAACAAAAGACAATTGCTTGAGTGAGACATGTCTCCCAACAGCTTGTACTGTGAGAAGAGGAAATAAAGCAGGTTATTAAATGTGTATCTCCATTATGATTAGAATTATGTGAAACTACTTGATGGTCTCCTCTAGATGTAAGGACATTTTGTGCACTTTGTAGATCTTGTAATATATGGCACATATGAGCTGAAACAGGTCTATTTAAGACAGTCCTCTTGAAAGGGTAAACATCTCTTCATTTGAGGCCCAGAAACTCAATATAATAATTAATATCCACTAAGCCAACACAAGGAACAGTTTCTTAACTTGGGATTTTATGAAATCAAGCAGGGGATTGGTTATGAACAAATACACCTGCATTTGGGTTGATAAATAGGTATAATTTACAATAAGGTTAACCAAAGCAAAAACTGCTTATCTAAAGGGTAGATGATATTCAGTGGAGTTTGGGGTGATCTTTCACATCCTCTTCACCAAGGAAATGATGATAATACTTGCCAAGATATGACCAAGAGAATAATCTCTGCCTTAGATTTTTTGGATTTGGATTTCTTTTTTTGCATTGTTTGATTTGATTTACACCTCTTATGTTTGTCTTGTGCAATAGCAATATGTTTAGTTATAGACCTTCCGTATATAGATCCCAGTTACTAATTGCAAAAAAGATTGCTTGAAATTTACTTAAATTACTGTCACAATGCTAAGTAAAATTGTTATGAATTCTGAAAAATGCATTAATAGATCAGTTAATAATGCATCCATACATAGATCATGTATATACTATTATACTTACTTCAAATTACCAAAACATTTTCATAGCTATTGCAATTAAAAGAAATATAAGTGGAAATGTACTTAGTACAGTGCTGGAAACACACTTCAAATTCTATTATTTTTATTATCATTATATATTCCCTAATAAGAACTACAAGTAGGGTAAGGCACTGACATTAAAATAGTATATGTGATCCCTACCATCTTGAAATGCATGGTTTAGCAGCAAAATCACACAATTACAAAATAAAATAAATACAAATTAATAAGTACTATAATAGTCCAAGTGTAGGTGGCCTTGAAAATACATAACAGGGTCAAGTTACCTAACCTAATGGCTTACTTTCTTCTTGTATGGCTGAAGGTCTTTATGCAAATAGTTTCAGTGCTCAATAAATTCTTTTTAAATGAAAGAATGGCTTAATTTGAGCTTTCTCTGTCCCATTTCCAGTTTGTTTTCAATGCTTTCTACATTCCCTCTTTGCACATATATTTTACTTTCCAATCTTTTCATGGGTAAAAGCCCCTTTTATTTGGGTGAGAGTTGAGGGAGCAAGTTATGCTCCTTGCTAACTATTTTTAAAACCTTCTAATTATCTTCTCTACGTGCAGCAACTTAGAGATTTAATTGTTTTGCCATTTTGCACCCAATGCTAATTAAGTTAATTTCTTCGATATGTAGTATTTTATTACTTCACATAGATCCTGGGGTAGAGATATAGACAGACACAGAGATAGATTAGCTTAAAGTTAACGTTCCTGAGAAAAAACCAAAAATGCCTATATTGAGGGTTTATCACTGGAGACATCAGTGATCAATGACCTTTCTACAAAAGAAGACAAGGTTATCAAAAAAGAACGGGTCTTCCAATTACAATCACAAGTCAAGGGGACATTTCCCAATTCCTATGAAGTGAAGCCATTTAACTACAGTTCAAGGACCTCAAGGATTCCATCACTGGACTTGGAGGGGATAAGGGTGATGTTTGTAAACATTGCAGACAACTTTTGCCCTCTGCGTCCATCTGTGAATCTTTCTGGAGAGCGGATCCATACTTTTTAATCTATTTCTCAAATAAGGCCATGACTCTAAAGTGGCAAGAATCCCTGGTCTCAACAGTGCGACAAGGCGACTTAAATCTACAAGAGAGCACCGAATGACCTGAGGTGTAGGACCAGTTGTCTCTTCCGGTTGGAACTAGATGGCTAGTGGTGAGCCCCTGTTCTATTTTCTTTCAAAACTCAAAGGAATTCATCACAAGTCACTTTTCAGTATGAGCCAAGCACCAAAAACGTCTCTATTATGACAGTCTCCTTAAAGATTAGCTGGTTGATTTGAAACATAAAAAGCCTTCTAGCGGGTGGTTTTCTCAAAAGAAGTTAGTCGGGAAATAACGTGAGGAGATTGGAAGGAAAATCTTTACGACATTCGATGCTTTTCACGTTATGTAGCGGGGACAGGGGGATGTTGCTTCATACCTGCTATGCCATGGCGTATCATGTGACCTGATAACCTGAGGATACCTTGAACTTACAGGACACTCAGCCCTACTGGAGTGTCATCTTTATACATAGGTAGCCGGGACGTGCCACGAACTTTGTGTCACCCTGTATAATCTCATGAGTGGCAGCACTTTGTAGTAATCAAGAGCTCAGACTTGAAGCCAGTTTTCCTGGTCTCAAATACTGGCCCTGTAATTTATTTGTTCTTCCTATTCCGAGCACCTTTCTTAATTATCTCTGCCGCATTGTAAAATAAGGATAATAGTTATGTTACCTACTGGATGGCATAGTTTTTAGAATTAAATATTATTATGTGTTAAGTACTTAGAAGAGTATCAGGCACATAGTAAGCAGTATTATGTTGAAAATAAAATCTGGTTCTTAAAGTCCGTGTTGCTAGAAAGGTAATATCTACATTCCTAGTGATATGGTTTGGCTCTCTGTCCCCACCCAAATCTCATCTCTAATTGTAATCTCCACGAGTCGAGAGAGGGGCCCGTAATCCCCATGTGTCAAGGGAGGGAGGTGATTGGATCATGGGTGCTGTTTTCCCTATGCTGTTCTCATTAAAGTGAGTGAGTTCTCATGAGATCTGATGGTTTTATAAGCATCTGGCATTTCCCTTGCTTGCACTTCTCTCTCTTGCCGCCTTCTGAAGAAGGTCCTTTCTTCACCTTCACCTTTGCTATGGTTTTAAATTTGCTGAGGCTTCCCCAGTCATGTGGAACTGTGAGTCAATTAAACCTCTTTCCTTTATAAATTACCCAGTCTCAGGTAGTATCTTTATACCACTGTAAGAACAGATGAATAGAGCTAGAATTCTTAGTTTTGATTTATGTGATTGACAGATACTGCTTCTCTCCACTGAGTCTTTGAGCCTCTCTACTGCCTGCTGCAGCCAACATTTTGGGCTGAGATAAGAAGAATGAAAAGTAGTCCCAGGTGCTAAACCAGATGTGGTCCTGGCCACTAGCGCAATTGTTAATAAAATATGCTTCAGACACCACTGCTTGTTGGGGTTACGGGCGGGTTTGCTGTAAGGAGTAGGAAAGTGCCAGAAGAAAGAAAGAGCAGTCTCAAAAGAAGATGATAGGAATATGGTTTTGGACAACTTATCAATGTTAGTGATTTTGCCTGGATTTTGCAGTTCAAGAAATCCTGGATGATTCACACATGCATTGTCCTAAGGGTATCTTGGTGGTAGGAGTGAACAAGGGGGTCATGCTACAATCTGAATCTGACTCAAGAGGCAGTTCCTTAACTTCAAAGTGAACACTTTTTCCTAAGCCTTGAGATATACAAATAAATGATACCATGCTTCATGCTTTAATCGTAAACCTCTTTATTTAAAAATGAATCACTTCTCAATCTCTTAATCTAATTTGAGCCAAAAGACACTGGGACATTCTTTAGTAATAATTTTAAATTAATCTCTTTAAATGAAAGTTGTGAAAAATTTTTCTGTATGTTGCCATGCAGTGCTGATCTCAACAGTGAGATGTTGCAGTTGTAATTCCAACTGGAATCACTCGCCGTACTGAAGATTTCTGCTTACTAAAGGTTTTAAATTAATGTGCTCCCAGCGGTTAGTAGAGTAATATCATAAGTTCCACTGAAACTCCTTTTCAATCAAGTTTATCACTGAAGTAAATTTTCTGGATAAATCAAGTCCCCTAATGATACTATTGATAAAATAGATTGTGCAAAGACTGACTAGGTAAAAATTATCCTCCTGATTTATTATGTCTCTGTTCACAGAATAAAGAGATGTATGACGTGATGATTCCCAAATTTGGCCCATCCTGAGAATTATATAGGGAATGAGGCTATGGGGTTTTATTTATTTATTTATTTTTAAATAAGTGTTTCAAGTAATTTTAGAGTCAGAAAACGTATCAACATAAAGTAAAGTAAAAATGGTTAAAATTTTCTAGAATATTTTGGGGAACGCAGATGGTTTTGGGGGACTTATAAATATTCTCTTCTGGGCTTTATAATCATTGCTTCTATAAATGAAAAAAATAGAATGAGGAAGCATGAATGAAATTAAAAGACTAAAGGATGCAAGCTTTACAAACCAATTCAATTCAACAAAGCTGACACATTTTTACATAATGAAAACAAAAACATAACTGAAAAAATTATAGCTTTAATTCAAATCTCAAAACAATAATCATGCACCTTACTTAAGAATCTTAAAATGTTAGCAGAATTTTGTGAAACTGACAACATGACAGAAAAAATTATGTATTTGTTTAGTGAAAACTCACAGGAAGAATGGAGACTAATATAGCTTTAAGTATCGACTAGGATTCCTCCACAACAGTCAAACAGTTAAATCAGAAACATCAATTTATTGGCCGAGCACAGTGACTCATGCATGTAATCCCAGCACTTTGGGAGGCCAAGGCTGGCAGATCACCTGTGGTCGAGTGTTCGAGACCTCCCTGGCCAACAGGGTGAAACCCCATCTCCACTAAAAATACAAAAATTAGCTGGGCTCGGTGGCACATGCCTGTAATCCCAGCTACTTGGGAGCCTGAGGCAGAGAATCGCTTGAACCAGGAGGCAGAGGTTGCAGTGAGCCGAGATCACTCCACTTCACTCCAGCCTGGGTGACTGAGCGAGTCTCCGTTTCAAAAACAAAACAAAACAGAAACATCAATGTATTGAAATTAGAAAATGGTAAGGGATGAGGTGAAGAAAATTTATGTTTTTCAAAAAATTTAGGTTAATAAGATCGATTATGAAAACACATTAACCGCCAAAGAGTACAAAGCTTTTTACCTGTAATACAAATCAGTGAATCAGAAGTTACTTATACTTTGTTCCCAATGTCAAATTCCATCCACGGTACTCTCTACCGTCTAAACATAGTCCCATCGCTCTGAATTCCAATACTAACATCTTAATTGATATTCTTGTCTTCCCAGATCATTGGCCTATACTTTTCTATAACTCCCATCTCTGAGATTTTTTAACTATTTCACTTTTCTAGGTCTCAAACTGATCTGTAACTTTGTTTTTTCAATGCCTTATTTTATTAGACAAGTTTCATACACACACACACACACACACACACACACACACACACGGAGAGAGAGAGTATCTATATAGTATCTATATAATCTCTGTCTTACTCTGTGTGTGTGTATATGTGTGTGTGTATGTACATATATGATTTATTATGAGGAACTGACTCACATGATTATAGAAGCTGAGCAGAGAAGTCCCATGATCTTTCTGGAAGCTGGAGATACAGGAAAGCTGATGGTATAAATCCCAATCTGGGAGCAGAAGAATGTGAGATGAGATGTCTTAGCTCAAATAGCAAGGCAGGAAGAAAGGAGTGAATTTCTTCTTCCTCTGCCTTTTGTTCTATTCAGGTCCTCAACAGATTCAATGATGCCCACTCATAGTGGCTCATACTGGGGAGGGCTGTGTACTCTACTGAGTCCAGTGATTCAATGCTAATCTCAGCTGGAAACACCCTCGCAGACACACCTCCCACCAAATGTTTAGTTTAGGCACCTCGTGGTTGACATAAAATTAATCATCACACCTACCAACCCCCAAAGTGTTTTATAAACTTAAAGGCTTATGCATAAATGCCAAAGATTATCTTTATAGAGATATTTTTCTTTAATCTCAATTTAGAGACTATTAACTAGAAATACACAGCTTCGTGATCTCTCGTGCCATCAACCTGCCCCCCGCGTTTGCATTCATCACCATCATCGTCAATATAACTAGGCATGTTGTCATGGTTATAAGCCCAAACTGCTCTGGAAACACCATCACAGAAGTTTTTCTTTCTCATTTCAATTTTAGCCTTTTTTTCTCCCAGCATTTATGTCCCTGAAATGGGAGACATCCTCATTAAAGAGAATTTCAGAATGGATTTCTAGGCCCTGATCTTTGCATAACTCTATACACTGACTGACAGACCAGCTCACCATGGAGAAGCAGGTGGTTCCAATTGTGCAAATTCTTGTTTGTTTTGGTTATTTTGGCCATTTGTTTCATACATGATCATATCATTTTCATTTCGTACTTGAAGACATGGCTGACTAGGAGTCCATACCAGTAATACAACTTGTTACAGCTGTGATATTTTCTTGCTCATTTGTGTTTGCTTGTGTGTCTTCCAACCAGGTTGCTCTGCAGGCAACTACTAAACACTTGTCTACTTTTGCCACTATTTAGATATTCAAACACTCATAGCTGAGACTCTTATGTAATTGCCTTCTTTTGACACTGTTTTGGATTCATTCCCTTATTATTTCCTCTTTTGCATACTTAGCATTCCTAGAAATAATCTAGTCATTTAAATATCAATAGGTCAAAATATAATACAAGCAAATAAGTAAATGAAAAGGCCACTTCCAAACACTCCTGCCTGTCAATATAGAACCCAACTCTGATAGATACCATAACCAATAGTCTTTCCTTTACAACAAATTGCGTATCTTAGTTTCTTTGTGCTGCTATAACAAAGTATCCCAGACTGCATGATTTGTACACAACAGAAATATATGTCTCCTAGTTCTAAAGGCTGGGAAGCCCAAGATCAGGGTGCCAGCATCTGGCGAGGGCTTTTTGCTGCATTCTCACATGGAGGAAGCAGAAGCGCAGAAACAGGCAAATACCGTCCTTGTATGACAGAAGTGCAACAGAGAGAGAGCCCACTCCCACGAGCCCTATGGATGGGGCTCTAACTGATTCACGAGGAAGGATCCCTCAAGGCCTAATCACCTCTTAAAGGCCACACCTCCCAATATTGTTATTCTGGGGATTAAGTTGCAATATGGATTTCGGAGAGAATAAAAGCATTCAAACCTTAAAACTGCCTCTTACCTATGGAGTTGAATTTAATTGTACACCTCATTTCTTTTTTCGTTTTAAAACTAACAGAGTATAATAAAGATCTGATTCTGATTTGACTTATTGATATGAAATCCTAGGATAAAAAATAATGCCCTTATTATATCTCATTTACTAGAAGTTAAATAACACCATTGTACACCATTTTAAAATAAGTACTATGGAAACTAGTAATAGAAATGACACTACAATTTTTATGTAACCAAATCTACATAATCAATTTTGTTGAGTGACAGAAATCTATAGGTCAGTCTCCAACATCTTTAAAAATATGGGAATCTTTAACAATCAAAAATGTAATACAATTTGTATTAGAATACCTTAGAATCTGACAGAAAATTTACCCATGAACAAGTAATGGGAAGAAAAAAACATGTGTTTCTCATAAGACATGAGAAATACACCAGACACTTAATCAGAGCTTTTTGGATACACCAATAATTGATTTCACATTTGCAGCGATGTAACAGAAAATTTTTATCTGAATATTATCAAGAAGGGATAAATAGAAAATTAGAACAATCAATATACTCTGATTATCCTTGAAAATAAATATAAAATTTTATCCTTAATAAAACTCAGATATCCAAGTCACCCTCCCACTCTTTCGTTTGAATGTTTTTCAGGTAATAATTTGAAACTATAAAAACTCAGAATGAAACTGATTGTAACAGTATTCAAATTAATATAACTAATATAAAATCATATTTTCATTTATAATAAAATTCCTAATGCTGGTGATATTTTTTGAGAGCCTATATTATCCCAAGGATATCATGGCAAATTTAGAGCAAATGAGTTCATCAGTCTTCATTTGTGTAATATTCCTTGTTTAGTCTAGAAAGAGGACCGCTGATTGTGCATTTATAATTTTAGGTAGAAACTTGTGTTAAAAGATTATTCAGATTAATCCTGTTGTTTTCATTCTTGTTCCTCAGAGCACTAAAAATTTTGCTTTAGCTTTTCTAAGCCATTGCATATGGCTAAAGGATTTATTCTCTACCCTGATCTTTTATGCTTACCCCTGTTTGGGATCTAATCTGCCTCCAACAATTCTTCCCTAACCTCTGTTCATTGCCACATAACTATAACCAATTATTTGTAATGACATATTCTTCCATTGAAGACAGCAGGAGTGAAAGATTGGGGAGAGGGGAGATAGGGAGAATAAGAACATCCACACTTGCCTGTACATGACTTTATTAATGAGTTGATTCTACATTTTGAATACTTTGTCAACAGAGACTATGATTCCTAGCCCTCAACACTGTTCCAAAGCACTCCCGATTTCCCAAGAAGCATACCCCTGCCAAACTAATTTACAAAAAACAAGTTTCAACTGACTTTCTTAATATAATTCCTAATATAATCTTCACTTACAGCTTTATTCACTCATAACCCAGAGTTCTTTTTCTAATAAATACAAACCATTTTTGCATACTTTAGCTAATTTACAAATCGTTTTGAGAGTTGAAAATCATTAATTAGGCTCTGTCAGTAGATCCTTTATTAGGTCGCTGTTAACACACATACATCTCTATGACTAGCCTTTCTTACTCTGATTCTATTACTGTTACTGTATTACGACTATATTACTATTATTATTACAGAACCTGGGCTAACGCCCATATCAAGATATCACAGAGTTTTTCTTTCTCATTTCAATTGCGGCCTTTTTTCTCCCAGCATTTATGTCCCTGAAATGGGAGACATTCTCATTAGAGAGAATTTAAGAATGATTTCTAGGCCCTGATCTTTGCATAACTCTATACACTTAGTGACAGACCAGCTCACCACGGAGAAGTAGGCGGTTCCATTTGTGCAAATTCTTGTTTGTTTTGGTTATTTTGGCCGTTTGTTTCATATATGATCACATCATTTTATGATAAAACCCATCAAGATATGGGCTTTAGCCCAGGTTCTGTCACTAATCACGTGACTTGGACAAATCCGAGGCATATTACTGTGAAACAGAGGAAAGTTAAGTTTGAGCACCCATTACTTGTGCATGCTTCTTTTGTTACTACAAGGGAACTTATCAGTATGATGCATGATTATATGTCTTTGTAAAATTTATAGGAGTGGTATATTTTGATGATAATTGATAAGATTAAAGCTTCTTTTTGCTCCAAATTCCCCTTTGTTAGACTTTTCCCCTCATTTGATCGCACTTTAGTGGTCATTAACACTTTTTGGATCTGCCTAGGGGGAGTTGAGTTGAGGAGATATTTAATGTAGGTATATGGGGTATATGTATGTGGCTTGTAGCCTTTTTTGTAACTAATTAGGTAGGTAGCCCGTGTGGAATGACTTTTAGAAATATGCTTCCGATCACTGTGTTGCTATATCCAAGATGATGATACGAAGGCATAGAGCCAGTGTGTCAGTCAGTTAACTAAAAAACAGTTTTTTCACTTTCCTGATTTGTGCGATGCTTGCAGTGTTGAAAATTTTCAATTGCTGTAACCTAATAAGGGGAGTCATATCTCATCATCTTTTTGTATTCTCTTTGTTAGAAGCAAGTGATATATTCTACCAAATTCGAGGACAAGAGATTACACAAAGGTGTGGAAAACAGCAGGCAGAAAATCACTGGGGGGTCATCTGGGGGCACTGACCACCACGCACTTTCTTAATTCGTTTTTTTCTCTAACACTAATAGTCAGGATGCATTTGGTTGAAACTCAAATTGAGTAAGCTTAAGCAAAAAGTGTGTGTACTAGCCTCAAGGAATCCAAAGAAGCATAGAAAAATGATTACCTGAAAACACGGATGCTGCTAAACCACAGAAACAATAGGAATCTGGAACTCAGATACCTCCAAGACCACTTCTTAGCTTTGCTTCCCTTTGCAAGATAACCCAGCTTAGATGATTGCCCAGCCGTGGACAATCAACTGTGGTCAAGGAACTGGGTACTCTAATTGGCCTAGATTAGATCAAGTACCCTCTTTGGACTAATAAAATCTGGTTAAGAGACTCCATTTTAAGAATGTATTAATTGAGCCTGGGAAGTTGAATCTGTGGTGAGCCATGATCACACCACCGTGCTCCAGCATGGGCAACAGAATGAGACATTGGCAAAAAAAAAAAAAAAAAAAAAATAGAAACAAGAATAATTTATTAAGTCTTAGGCAAGTGGTAGAGGCAATTTCCAAAATATGACTGTTAACTCCAGACCACATATAATTATCCTTTGATACACATGGAATTGGCTCTAGGACTCCTAAGAATACCAAAATTTCCAGATACTCAAGTTCCTCATATAAAATATCATAGTATTTGAGTATTACCTATGCACATCCTCCCATATTCTTTAAATCAGTTCTAGATTAGTTATAACACCAAATTTAATGCCTACATATCACTTCATTCATACAGATACAACACAGCACTCAGCATGTGTAAACTCAAACTTTACTTTGAGAATCTTTGTGGATTTATCTTTCAGAATATTTCCACCCACAGTCTGGTAAATCTATGGATGTGGCACCCACAGATACACAGGGCAAACTCTCATTTATACATTATGACAAATCTTGAAGAAGTGTTTTTGTTTGTTTTGTCCTTGGAGTAGTCACAGGAATTGTTTCTTTGTAGTAGAGCCATATTGCATGAGAATTTATCTGCTAATACTTGTAGACCAAATACTACCAGACCAAAAACTTGTAGTAATGTGTATCCTAATCATTGTTATAATTCCAGGATTTAGCAGGGTCTGGTACCTGGGAGGTGCTTAATGTATAATTACATGATAAATCAATCACTTATTAAAAAACTAAATCTAACATAATATTAATATTTAGAAAACTAAATTTAATGTTTCTTGATAGTACTAGACTGAGCTTGTATGGCAGTTCAGGAGCTCACGTGGTTTGAACTCTGTTCTTTCACAGTGGGTTCACATTTATTGCTTCTTGAAGCCAAGGTGAACACTGAGGAGGGAATTTCCATAGTTTCTTACTTATTAGCAAAGGCTGCCTGGGATTAATGGCAGTCCAGTTGTGTCAGCCACTTCAAATCTTCTGACAAAGTCAGGTAAATAGAGAAGAGTAGAGGAAAGGTAAATTTTAGTACAAGATTCCAGCAATAATTTAAGACAAAGATGGAGACAGGGCTGAAAAACAACATCACTGCACATGAAACTATAAACAAGATTTTTCTGTTTTTCCGGATTGGTTGCCCACCACTGGAAAAATCAAGGTGATTCTTGATTAATTCCAATCACAATTTAGCAGCTGTTCTTAATTTCTTCTTTCTTCTTTCTCCTTTCTTAATGTCTCTCCACCTTTTCAAAATCTCTCTTTAATAGAAATATTTGACCTCAAGTTTTCATCTCTGGTTTGGAAAATTATGCAAGCTACAAGCTGTGGCCCTTATTTTTAGAAGTTATGTACTAGAGATCTCCTGTCTACTCCCAGCTCTTCCATCTTTTCTATGGCTGTATCAACTTTTCTGAATGCGTTCTTTATGTAAAAGGAGCAGGCGAAACCAGGTACATAAGGAAACTTCTAACTCTAACATTTTGTGGTTTGACGTATCTCTTATGTTAATAAACAGGTAACACCTGGTCACAGCATATGCCTTCACAATCAATTGTTGGAACTTTCTTTTCAAAAAGGGATGAGAAGGGAAGTGTACAGAAGGAAAAACATAGTTCACGTGGTAGGGCATTGTAGCTTTACACTGGGATGCTCCCCGTTTGGTCTGTAAGTTTGTGTGTGTGGGTGCCTGTGTGTGTGCGTGCACGCGTGTGTGTGTGTGTGTGCGTGCCTGTGTGCCTGTGTGTGGTGCATTTTGCTTATTTTTAAAGTTGACATTTTTTTCTGTGAAATTTGAGTGACTTTATGGTTGTCAATATGAAGAAAGAAAAATTTAAAAGCAGGTAAAAATTGATTTCTATTATTAAAGTAGTTATCTAATGGGGGTAATTATCAATCTATATCTGAAAAATGCATAAAAACATCAAAGTAATAATTTAAAGTTTCAAAAATTAAATAATACTGCTGTAGTGATAGTGGGAAAAATTTCATCAATTTTTATATAGTTTATTATTAAAAGTTTTTTGAAACAATGATACAACAATGATTTAACAAACAATGGTTTATTAAAAATTCTTTAGGATTTAAAGGAAGCACATGAAAACATGACTGACTTACTCTTCACTGTTTATTCAATAGTACTCCATTTCAATTTTTGTTTCCCTTTGTAAGTTATCAAAAAGGAGAGTTATTCCTCCTAATGTGAATCAGGGGACATTTAAAGAAAAGACATCCCTCATTTTTAGCCTAGTCATTTAATTCCCGGCCAAGGAAACTGGACAGGCCTCTATTCATTCGGAGGCAGGAAGATGGCCAAAACGGGATACAAGAAGGTTTCAGAGAAATAATTTTCTCAGTTCCCCAGGGGCTGCTGTATTTCTCATAGGCTCTCCAGTGGAAAGATTGAAGAATCACACTCACCGGATTTTGATGCTGGTAATATTAAGATTTTGTTGAAATGAACAAATATCGATTGATTTTTAACTTGATCTTCACCTCAGCAAAAATCAATGTTTACTATCATCTTCTCTCCAAACCATATGCATCTCTAGCTAATAGCATATTTTATGATGTCAATTTATTTTGAGTTCTAAATAAAAGTGAACCAAGCATTAATAAATTATCATTAAGGTCTCCATGAATATTAGAATTAACTCAAGTAAGTTTTATTTCAAACATTTAATGCAATGTGAAATTATTAAAAATTTGAGTAAATAATAGGCTATTTTAAAAGCCCATGACACTAACTGTGTCCTTTTGCCCTTCCTCCTCTCATTACTATTTCTTGCCTTTGAATATATTTCTAATGTGGCATCAAGTTCTGGATCTATAAAATAGAGGTCATGCTTTTCCCAAAAGAGAACTGTGAAACTTTGACTAACCACAAAAATCACTTTCAGCTTTTCAACACTGCAATTGTGCCAACTTGCCAATTTTAACTTTTTTAAAATTTTATTTCATTTAACTGGGAAATTCAGGAACTTCCTACAAATGCAAAAGCACTTTTAAAAAAATGTCACAATATTATATAAAGTAAAGTAACGTAAAGAATGATCTTTATGAGCAGTTTCCCTAAAAATGTGACTATGAGTTTCTGGCAGCCACCACCTTGATATGCATGCTCACTGAAGCTTCTGACCTGAACATGTAACAAGAGAAAGAGAAGGAGAGAGAAGATCCCCAGGCAGTTTTGGTCTGTTGTCCTGTTTGAGTATGTCGAAGGGGTAGGGGTCAGGAGAAGTGCTAGGGAGGCTTCAAGTGCTGACAAGGTGGGCATCTGTAGTCTAAGGTCAGGCTCAAACTCATCAAATAGCACCACATAATTGTTCACTTCTGGGAGGACAGACAAGCAGATGGGTCCTGCTGACACAAATCAAATCATAGACAGGGGTGACTCATTTTGAGAAGAAACGTCATAAATACAAGGAGGCAAAAAGGATCAGCAGTAAATGAAGACGGGCCTGAAGGTAGAAGTTATTGCCAAATCATTATGGAGAGCCTATATTTTATGGCAAGTGGTAGGGAACACGTGCGTTATGTGTTGAGCTTTCACATCTGTCTACATTAGCAAGCATAGTTTCTTTAAAAACTAAGAACAGCAATTAATACTCTTTCTTGATTTAGCATGTCTAATAAGCAGTTGCCTATAATAACTAGTCTTATTCTGAGCTATCATTCTTAGCATTTTCCTGTCTTGTAAAACTTGCCCCCACAAAAGATGACAAAAAAGGCACGGATTTCCTTAAACATGGATCAATTTCATTGCATTTCCTTTTCATCTCCATCTTTTTTCTTTCTCTTATCACCTATCAATACTTGATGAGTCCGTTTTACCACAACCCCAGTTCCTATATCTACTTGTAAAACACCCTACATTTTCTCTTTCATTTTCAAAATGTTTCTCACTCTAATAGGCAAGCAATATTTTATAGAATGCTTTTTATAATACCTTCCCCACTGGGTTTTCAATTTGCCTAGTTACTTTTAGATACATGCTCTGAAGTTTTGCCGTGGCTTCTGTTATTAGTCTGTTTTCATGCTACTGATAAAGACAAACCCCAAATTTGGTAATTTATAAAGAAATAGGTTTAACAGACTCACATTTCCACGTGGCTGGGGAGGCCTCACAATTATGGCAGAAGGCAAAAGACATGTCTTACATGGTGGCAGACAAGAGCGAATGAGAGCCAAATTAAAGTAGAAACTCCTTATAAAACCATCAGATCTTGTGAGACTTATTCACTACCACAAGAACAATATGTAGGAAACTGCCTCCATGATTCAATTATCTCCCATTAGGTCCCTCCCACAACACATGGGAATTATGGGAGCTACGATTCAAGATGAGATTTGGTTGGGGACCCAGCCAAACCATGTCAACTTCTATTACATGTAAGCTTCTTAATTTTTGTGAACAACACATGGGAATTATGGGAGCTACAATTCAAGATGAGATTTGGGTGGGGACCCAGCCAAACCATGTCAACTTCTATTACATATAAGCTTCTTAATTTTCATGAACAACCACATGTGAAGCACCTCATATTTCTCCATTCATGGCAACTATCATCAAAGGTCAGTATGTGACACCTTTTATTTTACTCATTTAATTTATCGCTTTTCCCCCCATTCCAAAGTTCATCTCCTTTCTGTACCCCATAGTCGACTCACTCAAATGTGTTTGTTATGTATCTTAAAATTTGTATGCCTCCCTGTATTGTTGTCTGATGTGGATTGTAGACTGCCAACTTTTCATTGTATTCTGACTTGGCAGAGGGCAGAGAGAAGCAAGCTTTCTCTGGACTCTTATAAGGACACTTTTCTCATCTGAGGGCTGGGCTCTCATGACCTCATCTAATTCTGATTACCTCCCAAATACTCCACCTTCTAATTCTATCAAATTGCAAGGTAAATTTTTAACATGTGTATTTGGGGAATGCAATCATTCAGTCCACAATACACAGTATATAAATACATGGGAGGAAAATGATGATCTCTGACCATTTATTTTATATATATATATATAAAATATATAATATATATGTATATGTATGTATAGCACATTGATTTGTACAGTTTAGACCATTATGATATATATTTCTTTTTCCTACAAGGGGAAATGTACATTTACAGAAACTTTTCTTTCTAAGATCATATATATCAGGCTAATGAGTGTGGGCCAAGGCTGCATGTATTACTTCTGGCCTTGAGTGTTTAATTGCTGTGTTGGACCCCTCCAGATCTTTATCTTTCCACTCTTCACAATGACTGACAATGATTGACAATGATTGAGGTGGGTTATACTCCATCAGTCTCAGAAGAATACAACAAGCAGAGTCAACCTGAGACGGACTGGCAGTGGGAACAAAAATCAGACTTACGTTGTTTCAAGTGTAAGGGATGTGGAAGTTACCGCAACATCACCTCATTTCTCTTGAGGGATACAATCATCATAAATGTTCCTTCCTTGTCTCGTGGGAGAATATTTTTGGGCTGTATAACCAGGAATAGTAACACTGTGTCATAGGATATATGCAGTTTTAATCTGAATAAGTACTGCCAGAGTGCTCTTCAGCAAGATTAAGCTGGTTTGGTTTTTCCACATCCCCACTAATACTTATTATTATTCAACTTTCCAGTTTCTGCCAATCAGATGGTTGTAAAGTGGTAAATTATTTTACTGTAATTTACATTTCTCTGATTATAAATGAGCTTGAGGATCTCTTCATATAGTTGATAGCTATTTGTGTTTCACTGTCTGTTTATCACCTGCTCATATCATTTGCCTGTACTAGCTTCTTCTCATGGAATGTATGTTGAATATGGTATAGCATATTGATTTGTACAATATAGGCTATTTTTTTTTCCTAAAAGGGAAAATATACATTTACAGAGACTTTTCTTTCTAAGATCACTCATAACTATTTCTTATGTAACTGAAAGGACTTTTTTTTGTACACACTCATCCTTGACATCACTGTAAAATCTGATATGCTGATCTTCCAGCGTTGCTTGGAATGTTTTCTTCTTTTGAGTTCTTTGTATGTTCTACATTCTTTATCTATTCTATTCTTATTGCTACCTTTCAACTCCTTTCATAATTCTTTTTAGAGGTTTATGTTCAGCCTTTTGGTCCTGTCTCCTGCTCCTTCCCCCACAAGGACTCATGAATCCAGCTATTTCCTTTATACTCAATATGAAGTCTCCCACCTTATATTTTGCTGTTAAGGTTGCAACTCTAACTACTGACATAATGCCTCTACCTGATTGTCTTATCATTACCTCAAACTCAGCAAGTTAAGATGAAAATAAAACTATCACCTGGAAAAGCACGTCTAATTCATATATACACCATTCATGTCACTTGTAAATCATCACTCCTGTCAAGATGGAAACCTTGAAGTAAACTTTGATGTTTAATTCTCTTTTATCTGCTAAGCTTGGGTGATGGATTTGCATTTCTCCATTGCGGATATGCTTTTGCTTTGCCCTCTTTTCTCTGACACCACTTTTCACTCCCCATTGCTGCTTCCCTACCAAGAAGTTTACCACCTCACACTCAGAGCAACGGAAAGCCTGCTGCCTAGACTCTGTGTCTAGGGTCTTACATGGCTTCACACAGATGCCACATTTATTACACTGTTGTTGCTTTACATATTTACAGACATTTTTTGCTTTTTCTAATAAAACAATGCATAGCAATATTCTGTTATTAGAAGAATTAAATAATGCAGAATTGTGTAGAATAACATAGAACATTCCCCTTTATATTCACTCACCCCAGATTAGTCTTCCTATCTTTTTGTCCCAGAGGAAATCACTGAAACTGTTGGTGTTTCCAGGTACTTAAAGGATTCATTTATGCAATTTTATGCATGCATACATAAAGCTTATTTCCGCTGTAATTATTTATAAGTGGGTTGATACTTTATTTTTTAAAATAGAAATGTGCTTTTTTTTTTTTTTTTTTTTCTTTTTGAGACAGTTTCACCCTGTCACCCAGGCTGGAGTTCAGTGGCACAATCTCAGCCCACTGCAACCTCTGCCTCCCGGGTTTAAACAATTCTTCTGCCTCAGTCCCCTAAGTAGCTGGGACTACAGGCACCCGCCACCACCCCCCGCTAATTTTTGTATTTTTAGTGGAAACAGGGTCTCAACATATTGGACAGGCTGATCTCAAACTCCTGACCTTGTGTTCTGCCCGCCTCGGCCTCCCAAAGTGCTGGGATTACAGACGTGAACCACTGCACCCGGCCCACTTAGCCTTTTATATAGAAGATCTTTCTATTATAGGAGATGTGGTCAAATCAGGTATAATTTCTGTCCAATGTAAATGACAAGTGGAGGAGAGGAGACTGAAGGCAAGAGAACTGAAGGAAGCTTTTACAGTAGTTCACCTGAGAGTCAATAAAAGTTTTCCCTAGGTGAGTAACAAGTAAAATAGGAGAACTGGACATTTCATTTAAGAGTGACTTAGGAGATATAATTACAATCAAATTTGTGGAATGTGTCATAGATGATGGTAAAAACTACCGGTTTTCTAGTGTGACAGATGAGAGTATAAGTGATTGAAATAATTAAGATATGAAACACAGGGGAAAAAATCAGACAGAAGAGGCAAGGGATATTGACTCTTGGGAGTGCAAACAACAGGCACATTGACTTTAACTCATGAGGAATTATAATTTCAGAATTTAGATTCTCCCTGGGAATTTGATAATGAAGAGAGGAGTTTTATATTAAAATTGTGCAGCCTTTTTATTCCTGGTAATTTATTATCAAAAGTTTATTTATTCAACATATTGTGGCAATATTGTCATAGTGTCTTTAATTTCATTGCTTATAAAATCTCAGATAGGCTCTGTCAGACAGCTTGGCTAGAAACTTTTGGACAGGAAATAGTGTGGGGGCTGAATATAAAGTTTGGTCACAGGAAATATTAAGAGTTAATTTTATTAATATATTGTTCTGAGAAATTTTAAAGCCTTCTAGGTGTAAAATCTATCCTTTGCACTGGTGATACCAAAAGGAGCCACAGTGAATTAGCTTTTTGTAATCAAGGAAGGTAGGGACAGGACTGTCTATACGATATTGTTTGGCTTTGTCCCCACCCAAATCTCACCTTGAATTGTAATGATCTCCACATATCAAGGATAGGGCCAGGTGGAGATAATTGAATCACTGGGCCAGTTTCCCCCATACTGTTCTCATGCTAGTGAATAAGTCTCATAAGATCTGTTTTATAAATGGGAGTTCCCCTGCACAAGCCCTCCTGCCTGCTGCCATGTAAGACATGCCCTTGCTTCTCCTTTGCCTTCCACGATGATTGTGAGGCCTCCCCAGCCATGTGGAACTGTGAATCCTTTAAATCTCTGTTTTAGAAATTACCCAGTCTCGGGTATGTCTTTATTAGCAACGTGAAAACAGACTAATGCAATAAATTGAGACCAGTAGTGTGGTGCTGCTGTGAAGAGGACATCCGTAGCTGTGGTTGGCAATTGACTTATTGTTTAAGGCCAGAGGGTTAAAAAAAAAAAAAAAAAAAAAAGTTGAAGGCTGGAGTGGAGTATTACTTTCTCAGTCCTTCAATTCTCATGATTAAAAAGCAAACAAAAAAACCCCTCATACATTCTTCCTACTTCTGTGATTTCTCCTCCCCTGGAAAGTAGGATTCACTTAGCTGATTGCTGAGTTTATCATAAGAAAATGGCGTAAAGAGCTTGTGATCGTTTCATTTCCTCGTCTTTGGGACATAGCTGCCTAAAGGAAATGTATATCCTGCCATGGTCTGTGGCATGTGGTAAAAGGGGCCTGCCCCCGAAATGGGAGCTTATATTGTCCAGTACTTCTTTTGACATAAATATTCCTAAAATGAGATCCATTGTTAGGAATTTCCACTAGCCCAAAAATGTAAGACTTACTCTCCAATGTTAGCTTTACTAATTAATAGACCCACATTCTTAGAGTATCATTTGCTTTACTCTTTTATTTCTCAACTTGCCTAGTATTTGAGTAAAGGGGGGAAATGATCCTGCTTATTGGGAAACACCTGAAACTCACTGCTCACATACTCACGTCTGCTGTGGTAGTGTGACGGCAGCCACAGATACTACATAATGAAATAATTGTGGCTGTGTTCCAAAAACCGTCATTTATGGACATTGATATTTGATTTTTACACAATTTTCACATCATCAAATATTGTTTTTCTTTTCTTAACCACTTAAAAATGTACAAAGCATTCTTAGCTTGAAGGCACCAGAGTAGACCCACAGGCAATAGTTTGTGAACCTTAGTTATAGTGTCAAATACAATATTTTGGTATTATTATCTCTTCCTCAAGAATTTTCAGAAACTTTATTTTGTATGTTTCAGTCCTTCTTTCTACTACTGGCTTCCTGATACTCCATAATTTGGCCTTTCATACCTTTAAAACACCAAAAAGCATATCATCCCATTGTAGTTTCTAGCACCTGATTGCCTCTCAGGAAATAGTTTTTTTAAAAGTCACTATTTTTTTTTTTAAATGTACTTTCTCTTCGCTATAGTTTGAATGTGTCCCCCAGAAGTTCACCTGTTGGAAACATAATCCTTCTGCCCTCATAAATGGATTAATGGATTGATGAGTATTCTGCCCTTATGACTGGATTAATGTTGTTATCACAGGAGTGAGTTTGTTATTGAGAAAATAGCTTTGTTATAAAAAGAAGCTCTCTCTTGTGCTGTTGCCTTCTTGCCATGTGTTGGCCTCTACCATAATATGATTTAGCAAGAAGGCCCTGACCAGATGCCAGAACCATGCTCTTGGACTTCCCAGCCCCCAGAACAGTGAGTTAAATACATTTCTTTTCTTTATTAATTACCCAGCCTGTGGTATTCTGTTATAACAATAGAAAGTGGACTAAGGCTCTGCTCTATGAAACTTGTTTCTTCAATATGCTTGTTCACTTTTTCTTTTCTAAATTTAAATATTATCTCCTCTAAGATACCCTACTGAACTACTTTAATTCCATAATATTTCTGTTTTATGCTGAGAAAAAAATTTTGGTGGAGGTTAACATTGAGACTGTTTTCTAGTTACTATTTTATATTATGGTTTTGATAAGAAGAAAGAGAAGGAATAAATACAAAATGAACTCAGAAAATGTGGCATTGACATTTAGAGAGTATTAGAGAGTATTTTTTTTTTTTTTTTTTTTTGGTGGGGGGGAGTTTTACCTTCTTGTGTTTTTATGTAAGAAGATAGTGGCCAATGTATTTTTCAATATCTTTTTGTGGACAGAACAGAGAAAGCATGGGAGATATAATTTATCTAAACTATTGGCTAAGCATACATTTCCATCACAACAATTCAGTATCAATCCGGTGTAGACCACCAAGTTCAGGGGTGGCTATGGGACAGTAAAGTTAAAAAGAAAATAGAGTTAAGAAGGAAAAGAAAGGAAGAGGCACACCTGTTTATTCATTCTTCCTAGTAGCCTTTATTTAACTCTGTCTTATCTGTGAAAGACAAAGTAAATTTTTTGTGATGAATAGTTTTCTACAGTTTTTTTTTTAAAGGAAATATGTACTGCAGTAAAAGGGGAAATATTTAAAGAATGTTTACTCTGCATCCCTCTTGGGCAGCTATGAAGCTCAGTAATATTTTTAATACTCTAGATGAATCACCTCTGCAGTTATACTTGTCATCTAAAAGGTGAAAATATTGTTTGGGGGAGGAAATAACTTCATGAAAATATTTTCAATGGTTTTCTTTTTTGCATAGTGAAAAATGTTTGGTTTCATATCTCTAGGCATCTGTTGCCAAATAAGGATCCAAAAATTGTGCCAATTTATACTCTCATCAATTATGTAGCAAAATAACACATAATCTTTATAAAGGCATTTTAAAATTCCACTTTTATTTGTATTAAAGTCAGCTTTTTCTCCCTCATTCCCCAACATTAAGTTGAAGTTGAAATGCTGTGTCCAAAATTGTATTTCATTTTTCATTTCAACTACTATTTCATTTCATTTCAACTTGATATTCCTTTTCCAAATTTTTGATTTGACATTTAATTGTTTTTATTTCTTAAACCTAGGAAATTTGTCACTAATCCATTGAAAAAATATAACAATCTCATTTGGATTTTTATTTCCTTATGTCTATCCAGTATCAATAATTATATAAAACATTTCTTTTCCTGTATCATCTGTCTTTCTTACAAATATCGATATGGTTCTTTTCTGTGATCCAAGAATTTGTTCACTACCTCACCTTGATTTATTTTCCCAGTCACACTTTCTTTTGCAATTAAATTTATGGTCCCTTTCACCTTCAATGCTTTTCAGACAATGTTGACTTTTTTTCTGTATCATTGTCAAAAAAGTTTTTTTAAGTATTTAGAGAGTTTCTTCTAAGTAACTGCCTTTAATACAGCAAAGCTACTTCTTTTCTAATATTTCAAAAGGAAAAATCTAAAATAGAATAATGTCAAATGAAATTCCTTCACTAAAATTCATCCTATGTCCTATTCTCGCTGTGTAACATCTTTGCTTCTGTCCTGGTGCTCTGCATGCATTTGGCCTTGTCAGCAACATGTATAAACATGGCTGTGAGCCGTGGTTCTGGGCCAAGATGTCCTTGATTTGGTCAAAGCTGCAAAAGATATTTGAAAAGGATAGCTATTTTATAAAGAAATGAGCTGGTTAACATTTGTTGGCAAAAGTAGAACATTTAATTAAAGTATTTATTTTCAAATGGACATTTCTGAGATTAACTTAAAGGTTAGTTGTACTGGAATCTTTGTATTGTGTACAAAGCTAGTATGATAGCAGTTTGCTTAGGTATAAAGACAAGGGTACCCATTTAACCCAAAACATGCGTCATAAAGCTTCTCTTAGATGACTATGTCTTTACAGTGGAACTATGTCTACTCCCACTATATTACATTGTTTACTATGGAAACAAAATCTTAATAAGAGTACAAAACTAAGATCAACTCTACTATTACAAACACGTATCTCTCTAATGTCAACATAGGCCTAGCTAAATAGGTATATGTTTGAAAATTAAAGGTATGTCCTGTACATGTAGTTATAGTGCTGGTGTAGTAGGTTTTAAACAATTATGTCTAAGTAATTTCTTTGTGTGCTTTTGTGATTTAGCATTTTCACATAGTTACATATTTTAATTATGAAAATCAAATGTAAAATATTTTTTAAAATTCTTGACTTTGTAGAGATAAAAGAAGGCCCTGATATAGAGATTCAGAAACTGACAAATGTCCTATAAGATACAATAATATCTGAATTAAGACAAACTCATAGAAATAGTTTTATTGTCATCTTTTCTGAGTTGCTTTCTAATTTGCTTTTTCTATAAACTCAGTTCTCCCTCTCCCTTCTTGCTTTTCTCTCTCATTTGCTGCATAAACAAAAATTAGGACAAGACTTGGAAACAGGAATAAGTTGAGATCTTGCTTATCAGTTTTAAATGGCAAAATTATTTTCTTGATGGTTTTATGTTGTACTCAATGAAAGGAACTTTCATGCCAGGGCTAAGCAGCTAGTCAGCAAAGATGGAAGTAGAATGTAGACAGGAAACATGGAAGTCTAGAAAGGAATCAAGGCACAGAGAAAGGCTCAAATTGTGAGAAATTCAAGGACTGAAACAAAACAGTACTAAAGATCTGCAAACCATCCCGTTATCAAGAAATACGCATTTAAAATAAAATTCAAACTACATAGACACTGAAGAAATTTGGTGAAAAAGACTGAGAGGTCTTTGACCTCTGGGAACTCACAGTCAAGTGTGGGGCGTCAAATCAAACACGAGGAAACAAGTGAAACTGACCATTTTAGATAGTAAGAAAATACGTCAGAAACAAGTTTATGTGATAGAGATTGCCACGTGAGGGCTATGTTAGGGTCTCCAGCAAAAGTCTCTCTGAGGAATTGATATTTCGTAGAGCTGAATAATGATGAGATGGAAGGTGGGAAAAGCGAGTAGAGAGGCACTGAAGAAGAACACAGCTTGTTGTGTCAGAGGAGTAGGAGGAAAAAAAAGTAATAAAGTGTGGCTGGAGTACATTGAGCAAGGAAAAGAGACAGGATGGCAGACAAGCCGTGCAATTTAATAGAGGGCTATAAAAGCCAGAGCAATGTATTTATATCTGATACTAATTGTGATGGAACCGAATGAAGGAAAGCATTAGACAGAATTAGGAGACTCCTGGAATGGACCTGACAAAAGATAATAGAGGCTTGGATTAGGATAATAGCGGTAGCAAGAATCAGACAGATTAGTTTAACATATGTTTTCGGTGCATACTCTGTCAATAGGTTTTGCTGTTGAATGGACGTACAAAGTGAGGAAAAATAAGGAGTTAAGGTAACCCCTTAGGCTTTTGTCCAGAGCGTTACCTGGTTGGCGGTATTATTTGCTGAGTTGGGAAAGCTGAGAGAAGAGCAGGTTTGGTTGGGGAAAAAATGAGATTTTGGTTTTTTCTACATAAAGTGTCTGATGCTTATTAGAAATACACATAGGAAAATAAAATAGGTAGTTAAATGTATTAGTCAGGGTTAGTGGAAAGGGTGTGGATTAGAGTCATGAATCTGGGAGCTATTAGCATATCTGGATGTTATATCAAGCTCTGGGATTGTATGAGATCGTCTAGTTGGGAGCATGGCAGTAGACACGGAGGCCCAAAACTGAGGAGTGGTCCAGCACTTAGCGATCAAGCAGAGAAGCAGAATCGATCGAGAGGATACTGAGAATGAGTGCCTGGAGGTAAGAGGAAATCTGAGAAGTGTGATGTGACAGAGGCCAAGAGAAGAAAAGTTATAAAAAAGAAAGATAAGGCCGGGCGCGGTGGCTCACGCCTGTAATCCCAGCACTTTGGGAGGCCCAGACGGGCGGATCACGAGGTCAGGAGATCGAGACCATCCTGGCTAACACGGTGAAACCCCGTCTCTACTAAAATTACAAAAAATTAGCCGGGCGCGGTGGCGGCGCCTGTGGTCCCAGCTCCTCGGGAGGCTGAGGCAGGAGAATGGCGGGAACCCGGGAGGCGGAGCTTGCAGTGAGCCAAGATGGCGCCGCTCACTCCAGCCTGGGCCACAGAGCGAGACTCTGTCTCAAAAAAAAAAAAAAAAAAAAAAAAAAAAATATATATATATATATATATGATAAAATGAGTGAACTGATATTGAGATTTCAATTAAGAAAAAGCAAAAAAGTGACAAGTGGACTTTTCAGCCCGGGACTCTTTAGTTATGTCCATATGGATAGTCTCAACAGAGAGGTGGAATGAAAGTCTATATGGACTTAACTGGAGCAAGTATGCGAAATGAGGAAGTAAAGGAATTACAGACAACTCTTCAAAATGCTTACTATTAATATGGATTGAAAACATATGTGGAGAGGAGATGGAGGATATTGGATATTTAAAGGCTTATAGGAATGATTTAGTAGAAGGAGAGAAATTTCGGATGCAGGAGAGAGGGAGGATATTTGCCTAGTGGGGTATCAACTTTTGATAGAGGGAAGGGCAATTCATCAGTAATAACAAAATAAAGGAAAGAGAGAGTGAGAAAAATGCTACTCAAATTTTATGATGCGAAGATGGAGGTTTTTCTTCTGTTTGTGTTTATTTTCTTGTCAGCAGACAGCAAGAGGCTGGAGAAAGTATGTAGTGTTCGAGGTAAAAGGAAAAATAATAATTACTTACATAAAGTGTGAAAATAGGCATTGTTGAGTTCTACTGAAATGTATTGTCTTGATTTTAATTAGCTCAATCAGTAAATATGTTTATTGTTTTGTTCCCACTGATATCAAGGTTTAGGTACAGACAATGAGTAGGCAGATAGGTTTAATAGCCTAATCAGTATTATATTTTCAAAATACATGTAATACTAAAATAACCAAAGTAAATATTCCCATTCAGACAAAGGAAAGGAAAACACAATACAGACAGTGGAAGTAACAATGCTGACATCCTGATGAATAGACATTGTGAGGAACCCCATCTTCTGGATGGAGAGTATCTTGAGTAGACCCTGAGCCACTTCTTGACAGAACTTTCTTTGTTTAGTGTTCTCTATGGCTCCTCGTTCTGCCTTCTAACAACTCATCCTTTTCTGTTATTTTTCTGGCTGTAACTGAAATAGGCATTGGCAAATGTGACCATCTTGCCCCTGAGCTCTTAGCCCACGTTCTGAACTACATGGTTCACTATAGCTTATAAATAATCAGTCTCTTCTGTGAGGCTGCTAATTCTTTGTTAAAAAAATAAATAAATCTCTCTCTAAAACCTTTTTAATAATCTTGTCTAGTATATTCCAGTGACCTCCATGTGTCAAAATCTAGGCTCACTGTTCTTTTCCGAATAGTGTTCTTTTTTCTAGGCATTATTCATAATTTGTGATGTGTGTTTGCTTTCTTAACCCTATCCGCTCTTGTTAGACTTAGTAATGAGTAGGTACCTTGAGCATAATGTTTTTCAGTGGGAAAGCCATAGGCTTTGTCAGTTTTCCTAGAGCATTTTTTTCCCCAATTCAAAGTATTTGCTTGGGATTATATCCTGGGTCCTTTTTCAGGAATACCACACAACCAAATCTGAAGAGGTACTAGTAAGGCTATTGGCCATTTCCTTGATCAAATTCAGCTGCAACTCTAAAATTGTGAGCAGGCCCTTTTAGATCCATGGTCCTCTCATCTTTATGTTCTACCTTTTGGGGTTGAGAAGTAGTTGCCTCTTTCAACCCTGAAATACCCTGATATTATCCATCCCTTCAATGCCTTCTTGAGCTTACCAAGTCTTTTCTGAGCTTATCCATTTCTTGAAAACATTGTGAAATGCAGATGCTTTGTTTTCTGCCATTTTCTAGAGCTACAGGCTGATCTTCTTTCTAAGTTACAAAATATAACAGTTTTATCCAATATTTTATTACTTCAAAACTCTAATCCTATTACATCTACCCTTCACATTTTATCTAATTCCTCACCAATATATCACTAAAAACAGTACCACATATTTTAGAATTTTTTTCACGTGAGCAACACTCCTCCATGTACAAAGTTTAGTCTTTTTAGTAGCAGATAGTTCCAAAGTCTCTTACTCACACCGCAGTTTAAAAGCAGGCATTACACGAGGTCCTGGGCAAAATTAGACTCTATCATTGCACATGCTTTTAAAATCTCTGTGGCAGGAAAGAGGACATTGGGATTTCATGTTTGGTTGTTAGAATGTCTTCCTGAAAATAAAGCAATTGCTTTGTTTATATTTTGTTAGCCAAAGCAAGTCACATTGCCAAACTAAACTTCAAATTGTGCAGGAGAATGCAATCCTACCAAACCTAGAAGGAGACGAGTCCCAGAATATTGGTGAAAAGCCATAACAACTAACACATAGACTATTAAAAATATTTGTTAAAAGAATGAGAAGTTGCTGCAAGGAAGTAAGAAACCCAAAATAAAACACATGCATATGTGTTTTTCTTTTTTCTTTTTTTTCTTGTAATAAGAGGCAATGACAGGGTACCTAATGATTTGGTGCCACAAGACTGGAGGAAAATTATTTACCTGGGTAAAAATACAAACATAACTTGTGGGTGACCTGTTCAAAAAAATTTGAATTCAAAAGCAGATGTCTAATAGCAATTAACTGGAGCAACAGATGATTAAAAACCTCTTTCTGAGAGTGAAGACATCATATAAAATAGTATAGTTACAAATAGCCTGATTAAAGAAGTATTTAGTTGTACAAGAAACCATGTCATAATCGGATATATTAACTTTTCTTTCTCCTTCAAATGAGATATTCTCCTTGTATAGGTAGGAGTCGAAGCAGGTAATGCAATGGAAAGATGTCTGGACTGGAGTCATGAGATCTCCTTACAAGCTTCAGTGTATCATAAAGAAGTGTCTTTCAAACTTGAGTTCCTCACAGTCTCTGTTGTGGTTGTCCCTTAGAAACAATACTAAATTCTCCATCCACTGCAGTCTGGCTCTGCCCCTAAGGCTCAACTCAAAATGTCTACTATAAGTTATTTTGCTCTCTGTCCACATTGTTTCTTTATTATTTTATATGTTCTTCACAAGTCACCAAGATTATCGCCTATCAATTAGTCGCTTTATTTCCAGAGTGCCTCCCTCTTCCCCAACTCCCCAAACTCACTTCCCGCATGGTTTCAAGAGTGATCTAGCCTGCAGAAATGCTTGCTGTTTGTTTAATTGAACTAAATGTTCTTGGATGATGTTCTCTATCAATTTGGAAGCAGGTTGGGTGCGGATTCTAAGAAGAGAACAAATATTTTTGGTTTATTTGTTTTTGGAATCCATACCTACATCATCACAAGGAAAAACTATTTTGTGACATATTTCTATCCTTCCTGTCAGGACCAAGTTTAAGTGTTTTCATAAACATAATCTAATAATTAAAGTCATACCAAATGATATGCTTCCAGATGCTATGCCCTCATATATTGGTTTAGTTCAGAAGACCTTCATGTTGAAAGTTTGAAAATATTTGAGAGTAGAATGCCCACAACTCTCCTTTTCTTCTAGAAAAAGTGTGACACATGAGGAGGTATGCTACATTCCAAAAGGACTGCTTGAGTGTTCTAATTTATGAAGACAAATCCAGAAAATATGTGTGGGAATGGCTACTAGTGAGAGGTGACAATGTGCTAGCAGCCCTCACTCTCAGCGCCTCCTCAGCCTCCGGCCTCGGCTTCCACTCTGGCAGTGCTTGAGGAGCCCTTCAGCCCACCACAGCACCGTGGGAGCCCCTCTCTGGGCTGCCTGAAGCCAGAGCCTCCTCCCTCTGCTTGTGGGGAGGTGTGGAGGGAGAGGCGGGGGTGGGAACCAGGGCTGCACTCGCAGGCCCTGTGTGAGCACACAGGAGCAGCCAGCAGGCACCCCCGGCCCAGGGCAGTGAGGGGCTTAGCACCTGGGCCAGCGGCTGCAGAGGTTGCACCGGGTCCCCCAGCAGTGCCAGCCCATGGGCACTGCACTCAAATTCTGGCCGAGTTTAGCTGCTTCCCTGTGGGGCAGGGCTCGGGACCTGCAGCCCGCCATGTCTGAGCTCCCCACCTGCGGTGGACTATAGCGCAGCCTGAGCCTCCCGGAAGGGTGGGCGCAGCCCCCCGCTCCATGGCACCGGTCCCATGGACAGTCCAAGGGCTGAGGAGTGCAGGCGCGACTACGGACTGGCGGGCAGCTCTACCTGCAGCCTTCGTGCAGGATCCACTGGGTGAAGCCAGCTGGGCTCCTGAACTAGATGGGGACTTGGAGAACTTTTATATCTAGCCAGAGGATTGTAAATACACCAATCAGCACTCAGTGTCTAGCTCAGGGTTTGTGAACACACCAATCGGTACTCTGTGTCTAGCTAACTCTGTATCTAGCTAACTTGCTCTCTGTGACTCTGTGTCTATCTCAAGGATTGTAAACACACCAATCAGCACTCTGTCAAAACGGACCAATCAGCTCTCTGTAAAATAGACCAATCAGCTCTCTGTAAAATGGACCAATCAGCAGGATGGGGGGGGGCAGATAAGGGAATAAAAGCAGGCTGTCGGCGCCCACCTGCGGCAACCCGCTGGGGTCCCTTTCCACACAGAGGAAGCTTTGTTTTTTGGCTCTTGGAATAAATCTTGCTGTTGCTCACTCTGTGGGTCCCTGCTGCCATTATGAGCTGTAACACTCACCGCAAAGGTCTGCAGCTTCACTCCTGAAGCCAGTGAGACAATGAACCCATCAGAAGGAAGAAGCTCCAGACACATCTGAATGTCTAAAGGAACAAACTCTGGACACACCATCTTAAAGAACTGTAATACTTACTGCGAGGGTCCGCAGCTTTGTTCTTGAAGTGGGTGAGACAAAGAACCCACGAATTCCAGACACACTAGGGATAAAGAATAATAGTGGAAGAAACAAAAAGTTGGATCAGCTGATGTTACGGATACGGGCTGAGTAAGTAGAGACTCTGTATTTAATATTGCAGCTCAGGGAGTTAGAATGGGCTTAAAACCATTTGATTCATTGGCATGAACCAAAAAAGTGGTCCACAGTGAGCAAATTGGAAATGCCAGCCCTGTCTTAGTTTAATGTAGCAGAAGATTCAAAGGCATGGGGAGATCGGAATATTAGATTCGTCATTTAAGATTTACCCACCACCGTGGGAGGATCCAGAAGGCATACATTTCACCAATACTGTGAGAAATAAATTGGTGAGAGGAGTCTTGGCATCCTTGTAGAGCTCTGTGATCACTCCTCTACAGTCAAGATCTTACGGTGGGAACTTCAGTCACTGAATTGGGAAACCTAAATGCATTGGAAGCAATTGGATCCCAAGGTGGCAGGGGCCAAGTGGTACCACACAGCTGCTGCAGGCAAAGAGAATGTGGGTACCATAGCAGATGGTAGAGTGAAAACAGCAATCAGAAGAGTCTGGCGCATGTAGAGCTAGCATAGCTGGTTGATGGTAGTGTTCCTACAAGTGAAATATACAGGATTCTGTCTTAGTCCATTCGGGCTCGTATAACAAAGTACCATAAACTGAGTAGTTTATAAAACCACAGAAATTTATTTCTTACATTTCTGGAGCCTGGAAAGTCCAAAGTCAAGACACTGGGAGAATCTGCTGTCCACTGAGGGCCTGTTTCTTTACAGATGACTGTCTTCTCCCTGTAACCTCATATAATGAAATGAGAAATCTCTGCCAGTCCTCCTCCAGAAAAGAACTAACTTCATTCATAAAGGAGGTGTACGCCTGACCTGATCACCTCCGTAAGGCCCCCACATGCTAATATCATCACTTTGGGGATTAGGATTTCAATATATGATTTTTGGGGGTACATAGCATTCAGTTCATTGCAGAGGCCTGCTAAATTCTTATTTCTTCTATAGAAGTGGAAAAGTTCTAGGTCAAGTGAACAAAAATCCGACCTGAATTGTGCAACCAAGAGTCATAAGCCCTCAATTGTCAGACTTTAGTCAGAACTCATTAAATTAAGGTGAAGTCTCAAGAAAGAACCCTAGGATGCTGCCAAAAATGCAGAATATCAGTCTTTCTCCCAACCCTCCCTAAAGGAAGCTTTGATTTTAGGATGGTATGTCAACTTCTAAGTACTTTAAATATTGAATTAGAAACTGGAATTTCTATAATAAAGAAATTCCTATAATAAAGAAATGTAGATATACTTAAGATGTTTAAATGTAAACATGTTTTCTTATTAATTATACAACTGGTAACATTTTTAAAAATTCTATCACAATTGTGAAAGACTATGGTGTGTTTTCTACTAGATAGCTATGATAAAAAATAATATTAATGCTCACATTTATTTAGAGCTCTGTTTTGGTATTTTAACTTTGTGTTCTGGGTTATTTCTCAAATAAATGAGAAACTTAATTTGATGTATGCATATTTGAATATTGGCATGATTGGACATATTCAAAATTATGATTTTTTTCTCAATATAATTCACAATAACTATTATCCTGAATAGGTAATCTGCAACTTTTTTATTACCTCTCAATTTTCTTTAAAATTTTCCATCCTTAATATAAAAATTAGAGCATAGAAGATTTAAACATGAACCTATTACAAAAAAAAATCCACACTTTTGGCTTTGATTTTTACAGTAGTACAGATGTGTACATATATGCTCAGAGCAAAACGTCCTAGTCAATTTCACTTCCATGATTCCATGATGGGGGGAAGTAATATATCTTTGATTTTGGTTCACATGTTTTTGATTCAAATATATAGCAGCATTCTATTCCATAATTTGAAAATAAATTTAAGGATTTTTAACAGTAAAATCATAATCTCTATTATCCGACCCTTAGGTGATTGAATTAGATAGAATTTCATAATTTGATCCACTTCAGAATTATAATGTGTTGTCAATAATAATATTTATGGTTAAATTTTAAAATGTAATAGAAGAAACACAGTGAGCCTGACAAAGCTTGTTAGTAGTTGTAGAGTTCTGATGGAAGGATAGGGTATTTTGTAGAATCAGCATGCCAAGGAGAAATATCTCCACTTGTAAGCTTTGTCACAGGAGATTAATTAACAAAGTAATATCACGTCTTAATGGAACACCTTCATATAATTTTGCAGAGCTGAGATTGAGTGTCACTAATATAACGTAATTAAAAGTAAGTATATTATCAAAACTAACATATAGTCTGAAATGATCTAGCAAAAAGGCATATATTTTCCTCAAAAAGGGAAAAATATATTTGACTAAGTTTTTCATGTTGAGTAGAAAACTTTTTTGATGGGGTGTGATCTATACCTTGTTTTATAAAATTTCACTACTAGGCGTTGTAAAGAAGCACTATATATAAGAAAATCTATTATTCTGAACCATCGACACTTGTACACTTGCTATTTTTGTCTGAAAAATGTAGCGAAATAAAACTCAATTTGTGAATTGAATTTTCTATAATATAACTTCTGATAAATTCGGTAAAGTGTATTCTGCTTGGCAAATTTCCTTAATTTACATTATACAGTTTCAAATAACCTTGGTCAATATTCTAAATCAGCTAGCACCCAACTATACACCTTTAAAAAGAAGTTTGAATAAGTATTTTTCTCAGAAGGAAAAACGTGTACTTGTATTCTCTTCTTTAATAATTAAAATTATGATTCTATAAGATAATACTAGTTTTTTTTCATTTAGTGCCCTCACAAAATGACATTTTCAATTTTTAATTGTTGATAGGACATTTTAAGCCGTAAGTATCAGAAAACATAAAAAAAAAGACACCTGTGACATCTATTGAAAAAAACTTTTTTTTTCTTTTTATGAAATTGAGATAATCCAGAAAATGTTGCCGTGACATTGTTACAGTTCAACTAGAAGTATCTATTTTTTAACTGTTTTGCCTTGATTTCTTCATTAGTTATTAAAGTTTGCTTAGGCTCTGAGCATTATTTCTCTCTTAATGTATATTATTCCTATTATTGATGTATCTATTAAGTTGAGACATTAAAAAATAAATCAGGGGAAAAAAAGCAGTGCTTAGGCAAATAAGCCATATAATTATTTCTATCTAGACACAAAGAAGGTCATATAAAATGGAAAAATTCATAGGACTTAAATGCATGGAAGGGGAAAACTCTAAAACTTTATTTAATATGAACATATAAAATTTAATAATTTTGCTCTGAAAGGCACCATAAATCTGTAAGGTAAGCCTAATTCTTTTTTATATTGTGAATTTTCTTTTTAAGCAAAAGTGCATGTCATTTTTTCTCCCTGGTTCACTGTAGAATAAAGCACTTTAGAAAAAGCAGAAAGTATCCTTCTGTCATCTCCCATTTCTCTCTACAATTCTGAGTGTGCTCACTTAATCGCACAGGAGCTACAAGATTTCTGCTTTAAAATATTTATCAATACCATCTGAAATAGCAAGTCTATTGACACCATTTTTCCAATAGTATGGGCTCACTCTGTATGTCTGTTCATACTTTGGTAATTCTTGCAGTCTTTCATTTTTAAAAACTATTTGTATATCTGTGTTGGTGATTTGTGATCAGAGATCTTTGATGTTAGTATTGTAACTGTTTTGGTGTGCCATGAATTTCACCCATGTAAGATGGCTAATTTCACCCATACACATGTGTTTTCTGACTGCTCTATCAACTGGCTGTTTCCCATCTTTCTCTCTCTCTCTCTCTCTCTCTCTCTCTCTCTCTCTTTCTCGCCCCCCACCCTTTGGGTCCCAATTTCCCTGAGATACAATGTTGAAATTAGGCCAATTAATGACCCTACAATGACCTCTAAGTGTTCAGACGCAAGAAGGAGCCACAAGTATGACGGTACCTGCTCTTTCTTTTGCTCAGAGGGCTTTTGCTTTGGCTCTAGTTGACATTCCCTCATCAGTCAGCCCTCATCAGTCAGGCTGTCTCGTGTAGGTCCTCCTTGGCTACCCAATTTAAAGCAATGCCTTCATTGACTCTTTTCCACATTATTCCTCATAATACTTTTTTTTTTTTTTTTTTTTTTTTTTTTTTTGAGACGGAGTCTCGCTGTGTCTCCCAGGCTGGAGTGCAGTGGCGCGATCTCGGCTCACTGCAATCTCCGCCCCCTGGGTTCACGCCATTCTCCCGACTCAGCCTCCCAAGTAGCTGGGACTACAGGCGCCCGCTACCACGCCCGGCTAATTTTTTTGTATTTTTAGTAGAGACGGGGTTTCACCGTGTTAGCCAGGAATAGTCTCGATCTCCTGACCTCGTGATCCACCCGCCTCGGCCTCCCAAAGTGCTGGGATTACAGGCTTGAGCCACCGCGCCCGGCCCATAATACATTTTTAACATCTAAAATTATCTTGTTTATTTACTCTTTACTTCCACATTGTCTGTCAATCGTCAGTTAAGTTTCATAAAGGCAAAGAGCTTGTCTTGTGTTGCACAGCACTGAGAATATGCCTGCCACAAAGTACGTGTCCCACAAATATTCTGTAATGAGTAAATGAATGAATGAAATAATTAACTAAGACTGGTCTTGATGCACATTCTTCATGTTTCTAATAATATATAAACTGGATGATGTATTTCTCAGTTCTTTAAATCAATTGACATTAAAATGAAAATAGGAGTTCAGTAACAGAAACCAGTATCAAAGCATAAGTTTGGACTTTGTCTGCACCCTACTTGGCTATATGATGGCAAATATCTGAAACTGCTGTTTCATAACAGAAAGAAATATCTTTTAGGATTTAATATGAATCTCAATTTCAATTGGAAATAAATAGTGTTGCATGGACCAGCCATTCATTTACATGTAACATTAAATTGCGTGATTGAAATATGTTATGTAAGAATTCAAGGGAAAAAACCATGATGTCTAGAATGGATTATTAAATGATTTATAGAACTCACTCTAGAATTTAAAAATTTTTTTGTACTTAATCTGAAAAGGAACTTTTTTTTTTAAAATAATTCCTGATGCTACAGTGAAATCAATAAACAGAATGTTTAAGAAGAAAGTGGTAAAGCTAGTGGGGTATTTGGCAGCAGAATATAATGAGATTTGTTTTATTGGTTTCAGTTTGCAATGCTGTCTAAGAGCAAGTTATCATTGTCTTTTAAAATGTTTATATGGTCAACACTAGCACTGAGCAAATGGGCTTTCGGGCTGGCTTGTTGTTCTACTTAGAGAAAATATAATTCAGACTACAGCCATGGGAATAATTTATTTGCTAGGGTTAAGATTGCTCCTAGATATACGGCCCTTGTACCAAATATTTAAGAGCAAGAATTTACTGCATTGTCTGCTTTTATAAAAGTTTTACATTCGGAAAATCAGAGTCTAACTAGAGAAATCAAGTAGAATTAGCAATGGGAGCCAAAATATTTCTTCGTTTTGTTTTCCCTATGCGTCACAACTAGTCTTTAGAGAACTCCTGTGCGTAAAGAACAAATATTGCTATTTCTGTAGTCAATGCAATGAAGATATAAAGTTTGGGATTCACGTTTTAGGGTCTGAACTCTCAAGATCTTTTAGCATCCCTTAAAAAGTTTTTCCAAAGCTGTTCAACTTAAGGTTAAAGCAAAATTCTAAATTCTTTATAGTGATCTAAATCCATGAAATTATGGAAGAGGTGCATGAAAGAATAAGTTAGAATGAGGATAATGATGATGAAGAGGAGTGGGATAAGGGCATTAGAATTGTAGAAGGTGAACGAAGGTATTATAGCAGTGAAGAAAAACAAGATAGGGTACTATCAGGTGGCAGACATTTAGATAAATGACTCCATGTTAAAATATGACAATATTATCATGGTCCTCTGTGACAATCCTGAGTTAGTTGATTAAAGAAAGATACTATAAACTACAGAGAAGTCCATCTTCCTCACATCACATATGCCCAGCTGCTACAGCAGGAGTTTCAGCTGAAGTCAACAGAATGGCTTTCTTAGCAGTGAGATCTTTCAGAGAAATGCCCACTTAAACAATTATTCATTCAATCAGCAAATATTTATTAATCTCTATGACCTAGGTACGGTGATATGTGTTGTAGATAAAGTTGTAAACAAAACAGACAAGGACCCTTCCATACTGATGAGATTTGATGAATAGTAAACAAACAAAAAATATAAGGAATTACTATAGATCACATCAATGTCTAAAGGATATAAAAAGGTTGATATAATAAACAGTAAATATTTACTCTGTCTGGAAAGATTGTCTGGAAAGACTCTTCTGAAGAAGTGATTGAAGGTTGTTTGAGATGTAATACCAATAAGATGAGAGTGGGCCTACCATACAGTGTATGAAAGAGAGAGAAAAAAATCTAGCAGAAAAAATAATATGTTCAATTAAAAGTGACCTGTATCTTTAAGGAACAGAAAAACAACAAAAGATCCAAGTGGCTAGAAATCTGGTCAAGAAAGCACTTGCATAAAGCACTTGGCTTGCATAAAGAAGGCAGCTGTGGAGATGAAATGACATAAGACACAGAAATATATCAGATATGAGTAGGACTTCCTGATAAATTAACACAGAGTTAGAGAAGGGAAAGATTCAAGGTTACAGAAAGGAAATAACCAAGGACAAATAGCAAGCTTGAGTCACAATGTAATTATCTGAGACAGAAAATATTGAGGTAGGGAAAAAAATTCTTATTTTGAAAGTTGTGGAGAAAGAAGACTAAAGCTTTTCATACAGATTCTTTAGGAGTTTGAGATTGATAGTTACTGTGGAATAAATGTTTGTGTCTCCCAAAATTTACTTGTTGAAAATCTATTCCCCAATGTGAGGTGTATTAGTCAGTTTCCACACTGCTGACAAAGACATACTGGAGACTAGGCAATTTACAAAAGAAAGGTTTAGTGGACTTACAGTTCCACGTGGCTGGGGAGGCCTCACAATCATGGCAGGTGAAAGGCACATCTCATATGGCAGCAGACAAGAAAAGAGAGCTTGTGCAGGGAAACTCCCACTTACAAAACCTTTACATCTTGTGAGACATATTCAGTATCATGAGAACAGCATGGAATAGACCTGCCCCCATGATTCAATTACCCCCCACATGCTCCCTCCCACAACACATGGGAATGCAAGATGACATTTGGGTGGGGACACAACCAAACCATATAATTCTGCCCCCGGCCTCTACCAAACCTCATATCCTCACATTTCAAAACCAATCATGCCTTCCCAACAGTCTCCCAAAGTCTTAACTCATTTCAACATTAACTCAAAAGCTCACAGTCCAAAGTCTCATCTGAGAGAAGGCAAGTACCTTCTGCCTATGAGCCTGTGAAATCAAAAGCAAGTTAGTTACTTTCTAGGTACAATGTGGGTACAGGCATTGGGTAAATACAGCCATTCCAAATGGGAGAAACTGGCCAAACAAGAGGGCTACAGGCCCATGCAAGTCCCAAATCCAATAGGGCAGTCAAATCTTAAAGCTCGAAAATGATCTCCTTTGACTTCATGTCTCACATCCAGGTCATGCTGATGCAAGCGGTGGGTTCCCATGGTCTTGGGCAGCTATGCCCCTGTGCCTTTGCAGGGTACGGTCCCCTTCCTGGCTGCTTTCATGGGCTGGCCTTGAGTGTATGCGACTTTTCCAGGTGCATGGTGCAAGCTGTTGGTTGATCTACCATTCTGGGGTCTGGACTAGGCAGTGCTCCAGTAGGGATTTTGTGTGGGGGTCCAATCCCACATTTCCCTTCTGCACCGCCCTAGCAGAGGTTCTCCATGAGTGACCTGCCCCTACAGCAAACTTTTGCCTGGGCATCCAGGCATTTTCGTACATCTTCTGAAATCTAGGCAGAGGTTCCCAAACCCAAATTCTTGACTTCTGTGCACTCGCAAACTCAACACCATGTGTAAGCTGCCGAGGCTTGAGGTTTGCACCTTCTGAAGTCACAGTCCAAGCTCTACGTTTGCCCTTTTCAGCTATGGATGGAGTGGCTGGGATGCAGGGCACCAAGCCCCTAGGCTGTACACAGCATGGGGACCCTGGGCCTGACCCATGAAACATTTTATCCCCCTAGGCCTCTGGGTCTGTGATGGGAGACGCTGTCACAAAAGTGTCTAATATGTCCTGGAGATATTTTCCCCCATTGTCTTTTTCATTAACATTTGTATCCTTGTTACTTTTGCAAATTTCTACAGCTGGCTGGAATTTCTCTTCAGAAAATGGAATTTTCTTTTCTATCTCATTGTCAGGCTGCAAATTTTCTGAACTTTTATATTCTGTTTCCCTTTTAAAATTGAACACCTTTAACAGCACCCAAATCACCTCTTGAGTGCTTTGCTACTTATAAATTTCTTCTTCCAGATACTCTAAATCATCTTTCTGAAGTTCAAAGTTCCACAGATCTCTAGGGCAAGGACAAAATGCTCCCAGTCTCTTTGCTAAAACATAACAAGGGCCACCTTTGCTCCAGTTCCCAACAAGTTCCTTATCTCCACCTGAGACCACCTCAGCCTGGATTTCATTGTCCATATCATTATCAGCATTTTTATCAAAGCCATTCAGCAAGTCTGTAGGGAGTTCCAAATTTTCTCACATTTTTCTGTCTTCTTCTGTGCCCTCTAAACTGTTCCAAACTCTGCCTGTTACCCAGTTCCAAAGTCGCTTCCACATTTTCAGGTATCTTTTCAGCACTCCACACTCTACTGTTGCAATTTACTGTATTACTTTATTTCCATGCTGCTGATAAAGGCATAACTGAGACTGAGCTATTTACAAAAGAAAGTGTTCTAATGGACTTATAGTTGCATGTGGCTGGGAAGACCTCACAATCATGGTGGAAGATGAAAGGCACATCTCACATGGTGACAGACAAGAGGAGAGAGCTTGAGCAGGAAAATTCCCCCTTATAAAGCCATCAGATCTCTTGAGACTTATCCACTATCATGAAAACAGCATGGGGAAGACATGCTCCCGAGATTCAATTACCTCCCACTGGGTCCCTCTCACAATGTGTGGGAATTCAATATGAGATTTGGTTGGGGACACAGCCAAACCATATCATGAGGGTATTTGAAGGTGGGTCATTTGAAAGGTAATTAGAGTTAGATAGGTTATTAGGGTGAAGCACACATGAAGGTGTTAGTGACCTTATTAGGAGTTGGAAGGATCAGAGCTTTCCTGCTCCCTCATGTGAGGACACAGCAAGAAGACAACTACGGTCATTAATTGCTTAATAATGAAGATATGTTCAGAGAAATGTGCCTTAGGTAATTTGGTTGTTATGTTAACATCATGGAAGGTACTTACACCAACTGAGATGCTACAGCCTACTCTACACCTAGGCTATATGGTATAGCCTCTTGTTCCTAGGCTACAAAGATCTGTACAGCATGTTAGTGTGCTGAATACTGCAGGCAACAGTAACACAATGGTATGTATTTGTGTATCTAAACATGCCCAAACATAAAACTGGTACAGTAGGAATACAGTATAAAAGATAAAAAATGGTACTCTTGTATAATGGCACTTACCATGAATTGAACTTGCAGAACTGGAATTTGTTCTGGGTAAGTCAGTGAGTGAATGGGGAGTGAATGTACCCTACCCTAGACTTTATAAATACTGTACATATATGCTACACTAAATTTATTTAAAAATTTTTTTCTTTAATAATAACAGACTGTATATAAAAATTTTATTTTTTTAATGTTTTAGCATTTTTGTAATAACACAGCTTAAAATACACACATATTATACAATTTTACAAAAATGTTCTCCTTATTTCCTTATTCTTCTATAACTTTTTTCCTTTTTTTTTTTTTAAGTATACTTTTAAAACGTTTTTGTTAAAGCTAAAACACAAACACACACATTAGCATTAGCCTACATAGGATCAGGATCATTGATATCACTGTCATCATCCTCCACATCATGTTGTACTGGAAGGCCCTCAGGAGCAATAGCACCCATGGAGCTGTCACCCCCTCTGATAACAATGCCTTCCTCTGGAACACCTCCTGAAGGATTTTTATGTAAGTAGAAGGAACACATTTTAAAATAACAATACAGGCCATGAGCGGTGGCTCACGCCTGTATTCCCAGCACTTTGGGAGGCTGAGACGGGCGGATCACAAGTTCAGGAGATGGAGACCATCCTGACTAACGTGGTGAAATCTCGTCTCTATTAAAAATACAAAAAATGAGCCGGGCGTGGTGGCGGTGCCTGTGGTCCCAGCTCCTCGGGATGCTGAGGCAGGAGAATGGCGGGAACCCGAGAGACAGAGCTTGCAGTGAGCTGAGATTGAGCCACTGCACACAAGCCTGGGGACACAGTGAGACTCCATCTCAAAATAATAATAATAATAACAATAATAATAATAGTAATAGAAAAAAAAGAAAATGGAAGAATAAAAATTGAAAACAACTAATATATTAATCATTTTGGGCTGTCACACACTGGGTGGCTAAAATAGCAGAAGTTTATTTCTCAGAGTTCTGGAGGTTGGCAAGTTCAAAATCAGGGTGCCCATAGGGTCAGGTTCTGATGAGAGCCTGTTTCCTGGCTAGCAGATACAGTCATGTGCTACAATATGACATTTCAGTCAATGATAAACCACATATACAGTGATAGTCCCATAAGATTATAATGGAGCTAAAAAATTCCTATCATTTAGTGAATTGTAGCTATGGTAACATCACAATCCCTTAGTCGTGTGTTTGTAGTGATGCTGGTATAAACGAACCTATTGCACTGCCAGTCATGTAAAAATATATGACATACAATTATGTACAGTGTATATTTGATAATGATAAATAATTCTGTTATTCATTTATGTATTTACTATAGTATGCATTGTTATTTTATTTTATTTTATTTTATTTTATTTTGAGACGGAGTCTCGCTCTGCGGCCCAGGCTAGAGTGAGCGGCGCCATCTTGGCTCCCTGCAAGCTCCGCCCCCCGGGTTCCCGCCATTCTCCTGCCTCAGCCTCCCGAGGAGCTGGGACCACAGGCGCCGCCACCACGCCCGGCTAATTTTTTGTGTTTTTAGTAGAGACGGGGTTTCGCCGTGTTAGCCAGGATGGTCTCCATCTCCTGACCTCGTGATCCGCCCGCCTCGGCCTCCCAAAGTGCTGGGATTGCAGGCGTGAGCCACCACGCCTGGCTTATTCTTGCATTTTCTAACCTAATAGAACCTTAATTTTTAGCTACGTATGTGGCCTCCTAGAAGAAAAATTACATTTTCCCAACTCACTGACAGACGTGACCATGTGACTTGGAATGCAAGCATAAATGAAGGAGTACAACTCTAAGAACTACCTTAAATGGAAGGAATGTGCTCCTCTGACGATTTTGTTCCTCTTCTTCTCATTTGGGCCATGATTGGTTAGTGACTGACAGATTCACTGACAGTTCGTCCATCAAGAAGAGAGGTCTAGTTCCTCTTCTTTTGTATCTGTGCTAATTCTAATGAACTCCTAAAGCAATGCTGGTTATTCTGGCTTTTTGATCACACTTAGAGCAGCAAGGATGTAATGGTCATCATTATCATTCTTGATGACTTTTGAAAGGGGAATTTGGTTAGCATGACTGGTAGTCATTAATACTGAATGGACTGCAGAGTGAAATGGAAGGTAAGGAACTATCAATAAATCATAAATCCTCAGTCTGAGAAGTTTTACAATGAATACTGGGAGTGAAATGCTAAGCCATCCAGAAAGAGATATAGGATAATGGATGTGATTGAGACATGAGACATGGTGGAAACTGCTTTTATCTTAAGTCAAATAATTCAATTTAGAACCATGTAGATAGAAAAATCAGAATGAAATGGAAGAAACAAAGTCTTAAAGGAAATTGGCAGTTGAGGGAGGTATGTAGTTCAATATGGCCTGGCACAGAGATAGGAGAAACCTTATCATCCTCACCAACCCCTGTCCTCTGTGCACTCACTTTTCTTTTTGTAACTGTTTTATGTTGTTACTTACCCATTCTGGAGATCAGATATTGCATTCTTTTAAAACATCACTTTTCACCTAAGAATGTATTGTTAAATGAAAAAAATCAAAGGGCAAAAATGATAGATGACTGGGTTGGTTGATGGATAGATAGATAGAAAAGAAGAGCAAATAATAACAACTGCTCCTACAAGAATAATAAAACGGAAAACTGAAATTATTACTGACAGAGTTTGAGAAAGAAGGGAAAACAAAGGGAAGTGACACTGTTCTGAATTATCTTTTTACATAGTTTTAACTCTTGGAAGCATGTTAACGTTTTACATATTCAAAAATTAAATATAATTCAAAACAATGAGAAGAAACAAGAATTAATTTGGAAACAAAAAAACCCCAACTTTGTCTTGAAAGGATTATATAGTTACAACAAAGAATAAAAACAAAGCAAAGGCAAATTAAAGAAAGTTGAATCAAAGCAACTTTTGAACATGGTATATATCCTAAATTCTGGAGTGAGATGTGGGGATTGAGGGAGGAATGCCAAGAAATGATGAAATCTTTTAGTAGATGTTTTCGTACTGGTATAGATGAAGCAATCCTTAAATTATGATAGATTTGTAGGATTGAGCAAATAAATAAATCTATTGATATTGGTGGAATCCTGGCTTCTTACTATGGTTTAAGGAAAATGTAAATATGGTATGAGGTGAGGAGAGAGAAGAAAGAACCATGTTGGGGTGGATTGCAGTTGGAAATACCAATATGCATTTATGTTGTAAGCACTAGTTCTGTCTACTGCCAAGATAAAGAAGACAGGAACTCCAGAGGCAATGAGCATGTCTAGAATCCACACACCTCTACATTTTCCATGACCAAATAGCAGCTATCCTCGGGGAATTTTCCAATTCATATTCTAGAACAGTGCATATTAAGATGAGTATGGAATAATTTGTTATACCAAAAACTTGAAATGTGCCTAAAAAATGATGAAGCCCTGTTAAAAGGGCGCTTCTGTCAGCTTGAAGGTACACCCACCAGCCAAGACTAGAACAAGATGATAAAGCAGAGAGGGTAATGAGCGATAAACCGTTGGGGAAAAACTAGAAATGAGTGAGTCCATACTCAATCAATAAAGAAAGAAAAGAAGGAAGGAGAAGGGAGAGCTGTTCCCTAAGGTAGAATGCTGATCCATAAAGGCTGAGAAAATCCAGAAGTTAGAAAATCATTATATGAAAGTCATCAAATTTTTTTTCAGTGAAATATGGAGGGGGATTTTGATGAGAAGCAGTATTTTGCACGGCCTTACAGGGTCTCTTCACAGATCCCTTGTAACATGCAAAAATAAATATGGTAACTCTATAGCAGAGAAACCAGAAATCCCATTATCTGTTGATGCAAATTGACATTGACATTGAGGAATAGACTGTATTGTGAACCTCCTAATGTCACCCTGAGGAGGACACAATGTCTCCTAGATAGAATTCATATCCAGCATACATATTCTGAATCTAAATGTGAGAAAAGTTCCAAAAAACCCACTGAAACACACTACTGAAAAGAGACAGGAGGGTTTGTATGCTTCAAAATTTACTATCGGGCTGGGCACAGTGGCTCATACCTGTAATATCAATGCTATGAGAGGCTGAAGCGGAAGGATCACTTGGACCCAGGTGTTTGAGACTAGCCTGCGCAACATAGTGAGAACCCATCTCCACCCACCCCCTGCAAAAAAAAAAAAAAAAAAAAAGGTAGCCAGATGTAGTGGCACGTGCCTGTGGTCCAAGCTACTCAGGAGGCTTAGGTGAGAGGATTGCTTGAGACAAGGAGGTTGAGGCTGCAGTGGGCCATGATCATGTCACTGCACAGCCATCTGGGTGACAGAGTGACACCCTGTCTCAAAACGAAGAAACAAACAAAAAGAAACTGTCACAAAAGACAAAGAATGTCTGAGATAATGTTCCAGATCAAAGAACATGACAACAAAATACAATATGTGATTTTGGACTGCATCTTGGACTAAAGGAAGGAAAGCTGTAAAGAGCGTTACTGACAAAGTTGAAATATGTCTGGTAGGTTACATAAAGATTATGCCAAATTAAATTTCCAAATTTTTTTTTTTTTTTTTTTTTGAGACGGAGTCTCGCTCTGTGGCCCAGGCTGGAGTGAGCGGCGCCATCTTGGCTCCCTGCAAGCTCCGCCCCCCGGGTTCCCGCCATTCTCCTGCCTCAGCCTCCCGAGGAGCTGGGACCACAGGCGCCGCCACCACGCCCGGCTAATTGTTTGTATTTTTAGTAGAGACGGGGTTTCACCGTGTTAGCCAGGATGGTCTCCATCTCCTGACCTCGTGATCCACCCGCCTCGGCCTCCCAAAGTGCTGGGATTACAGGCGTGAGCCACGGCGCCCGGCCAAAATTTTTTAACTATACAGTGGTTATGAAAGAATATTCTTGTTCTCAGGAAATACACTGTGAGCCATGTAAGTGTAAAGCAGTAAGAAAAAATGTGCAGATATACAGACATGTAGATGCATACAATGATAAAGAAAATTAGGCAGAATGTTAACAATTTATAAATCTGGATAAAGGATACACAGAGCTCTGTGTACAATATTGCAGCTTCTCTATGAGCATGGAATTATTTCCATGAAAACAGTAATACAGCATAACTTTTTAGAAGTAGGGGTTTTGTCACATACTGCAGGATAGACATCCAAACACTTGTGAAGTGACCATATAAATGAGTTTAAAAAGTGTATATTGCACCCCTAATGGCAATGTTTTTTCTCTATGTTTCTAAATGTACCATCTTTATATGTTCAAAATGTAACATGATTTCATCAAAGAATGAGAAAGTAGACTGATATTCAAAGATGCAAGACAGAAAAGAGAAAATAATACCAATTACCAAAGGGAAAATATTTTTGAGAAGACTACTAGATATGTGCTACAGGTTAGAAAAGCATATATCAAAATCGCTGTGACATTTTCCAATGTTTTCAAGCATCATGCCTAGCTTAATCATTTAAAAGCTTAAAATATGTAAGTTTAACTCCTCAGAAGCTGTACTCTCAGTCTCAACTTGTCTTGACCATAATATATCAAATTTACCAATGAAAGCAGATTTTATACTGATTTCTCAAAGTAGGAAACCTGCTATAAACTTCAAGAGATATAAATTTTTGCAACCACACTTGTGTCAAAGATAATATGAAGAATGTTGCAGCATCCTTATTGAGTATTAAATTCAGCTTATGGGTAGTTGAAAATTGATATCCATTAAGAAGGGAAATTATAAAGAAATAAACGTTCACTGGTATATCATTATTCTTCTAATATTGTAGTTGCATTGCTCATATAAAGAATGTAACAATATTTAAAGGTCCTTATTTTGAAAATTTTTTCTTTCTCACATCATTCTCCCTCTACTCTGAACATGAGTTCTGGTACATTATCTGCTTTCAAGCGTGAATAAATATATATCTAATATTTTTTTTAAAAAACCTACTTTATTGCAATTATGTAGTCATTAATTATACATTACAAATGAGAAGATTGATCTTCACTTGTATATGATGTTTTTGGAAATTATGCTGAATGTGAACTACATAGTCAGCACTTTCTAATATACAGAAGACAAACTCTTCTTAAAAGATTGAGATCAATTTTCTTGCATTTTGCTGTGGTTTTGCTGCTTTTGCCTTATGTCTTGAAATGAGAGGTTAGGCCAACAACTAGACACGTTCTGCATATTTTAAATGATGATGTTTTGCCTTGAGGTTGTTTCACGCTGGCTGTTCATGGAACCTTTGGGGATTTAAACATTAAAAGAAGGGGAAAGTGCCAACTCTAATTTTATGCACTACCTTATTCTGTTAATTTGAAAAATGTTGGGTTGTCTTAGTTGGAAAAGGTTAATCTCAGGAGTCTGGCTCATAAAACCTGTGCAAACATAGATGACTAATTTGGGTAGGGAAGACAAAAAAAAAAAAGCACATAAACAAATATATATGGTTGAAGGAAGTTAAAGAAAATTCTTTGGAATATTAGACATCGATATTTAACAAAACAAATTTAAATACACCATAGAAACTTAGCCCAAAGCAGCACATAATAGAATAATACTGTGACATTCTCAGTTCTATTGATGTTTATGTGGGAGTTGCAAGAACCACAATTTATTAAGAGTAGGGAAGAAAAGATACTATCTTTTCCTCACCCATTGCAAGGTTCATGGGCTGGCAACCCTAGAACAAAAGACAGATTAAAAATAGAAACATATAACAAATTCATTTAGCTAAGGTTTTTCCTGACATGGGAGCCTTCAGAAATGAAGAACAAAAGATACAGGAAAAAAATCATGGTTAGATTCAGTGAAGAAAGGACAGTCATGTAGAAGCATAATTGGTCAAAAATAGTATGCTCTAATGGCAATAAACTCAGGATGAACCCAGTGAGTCCTGCCTGTTAAAATTCTTCTTGGTCTCCAGGTATAGAGCAAGACACCTGTGACATGAGAATATTTTGACCTATTTTCATGACAGAAAGTTCACATAATTTCTCTATAGCCAGCTTTCATACAGAAAGTCAGAAAAAGATTGGAGAGTAACCTTTCTGCTTCTGCTGTTCTCTCAATTTCCAAGATGTCATATTCGGGGTAGTGTGTCCGAGCTCCAACATAAACGTCTATGTTATTCTATAATTGATATGCTTTGTTGTGTCCCCACCCAAATCTTATCTTTAATTGTAGCTCCCGTAATCCTGATGTGTCATGGGAGGGACCTGGTGAGAGGTAATTGAATCATGGGTACGGGTTTTACCCATGCTGTTACTGTGATCATGAATAAATCTCACAATATCTGATGGTTTTTTATAGGGCAGTTCCCCTGCACATGTTCTCTTGCCTGCCTCCATGTAAGATGTGGCTTTGTTCTTCCTTCACCTTCCACTATGATTTTGTGGTCTCCCCAGCCATGCGGAACTGTGAGTCCATTAAAACTCGTTTTCTTTATAAGTTACCCAATCTTGGGTATTTCTTCATAGCAGTATAAAATTGGGCTAATACAATAACAATGACAAAATTATAGATAGATTGGTTTCTCTATTTCTCACAAGTAAACTGTGAGCTATTTTTTCTTATTTTGTACATGAAGAAATTATATTCTAGAAATTGAATTAATGCATGAGCTCACACAGCTCAGAATTGGCAAAACTATGATGTACATTTTGTTCAATTCTTCAGAAGAGATAAATTATAGAGTTGTATGTGAACAAGGTCAATCTTACCTGATTAAGTGGCAATGTTTACTATGGCTGGATGAGAGTCACGGAACTTACTGTTGTTTTACTTTGGACTTTGGAGTATTGAGAAAACTGAAGCTCAGTTCTATGCATGGTTGTGACTCCCTAAGCCCAGATGAACTACTGAACTCTGTGTCCCAACATCACTGTTTGCAAAACCATAGTATGAATTAATCTCTATCTGCCTTCACATTCCATGCACATTAAGCTGACTTCTTACCCTGACTAAGCCAGGTAGCTTATATGGGATTCCCTGTCAGAGACAAAGAGTGGTAGAAGCAATCCAGGGGCTGGAGTCATATAAGGAAATGTGGATCACTTGCTCACAGCCTGCTGTGTGTAAAGTTTAGGATGGGTCACCTGGAAGTGGGAACTTTGTTAGCAGGTGAAATAATCATCCCATCCAATGGATCATCTACCCAAAGGGATGAGGCATTCAGAAATAAACCACGTACAAATACAGAAACAGAGATTGGGTGTCATTAAAAATGAAGAGGCTGGGAGCAGAGGGCAGCAAATATTAACTCATACAATTACTTGAGCTAAGTAGTAGGTAGATGCAGCAATGAGAATTAATGGAGAAGGAGGCTCAAGAAGGAGACCCAGACCTGGCTTGCAGTATTATTTTTGCTGTATGATCATTACTACTACTTGTTGTGGGCTGAATTGTGTCCCCCTAAAAGTGTATGTTCAAGTTCTAGCCTTCAGTACTTGCGAGTGTGACCTTACTTAGAATATTTCTAGGGATTGAATTAATGTATGAGCTCACACAGCTCAGGTCCTTGCACATGTAATTAAATTGAGATCATACTGGATTAGGGCAGAACAAACTAAAAATGGACAGTGGAACAGAATAGAGATTCCAGAAATAAATCCAAATATATAAGTAGTCCCCTTCTTATCTAAAAAGAATATGCTCCCAAATCACAAGTGGATGTCTAAAACTGCAAATAGTACCAAATTCTATATATACTATTTTCTCCTATACACAGATACTGATTTAAAAAGTTTAATTTATTAATTAGATGCAGCAAGAGATTAACAAAAATAATAAGAAGATAGAACAACTATCATAATATACTGTAATAAAAGTTACGTGAATGTGGTCTCTCTCTCTCTTTCTCACAATACTTTATTAAATTGTACTCACCTATTTTCAGACCACATTTGTCTGCAGATAAATGCAACTGCAGAAAGCAAAATTGCAGATAAGGGTGGACTACTGTACAGTTAACTATTCTTTGTTGATTGTACATTAGTAAATAAAACCACAATGGGGAAAAGATAGTCTCTTCAATAAATGGTGCTAGGAAAACTAGATGCAAAAGAATGAAGACTTTTATCTTATACCATACACAAAACTCAACTGAAAATGGATAAAAGACCTAAATGTAAGACCTGAAACCATAAAACTCCTAGAAGAGAACACAGGAGAGAAGCTCCTTGGCATTGGCCCTCACAATATATATATATATATTTTTTGTATAATACACTAAAAGCTCAGGCTACAAAACCAAAAACAAAGAAGACATAGATATTGCCAATAGGCATATGAATAGGTGCTCAACATCATCATCATCAGAGAAATATAAATTAAAACCAATATGAGATATTATTTCAAACCTGTTAGTGTGGCTTTTATCAAAAAGACAAGAAATAACAAGTATCGACAAGAGTGTGAAGAAAAAAACAACACTTGTACACAGTTGGTGGATTGTAGATTGGTGTAGCTATTATGGAAGTCAGTATGAGAGATCCTAAAGAAATTCAAAATAGAACTACTCTATGACCTACAAATTCCTCTCCTGGATATATGCACAAAAGAGGTGAAATCGCCATCTGTTATGGTTTGACTGTGTCCCCACCCAAATCTCATCTTGAATTGTACCTCCCACAATTCCCACATAACATAGGAGGGAACCAGCGGGAGGTAATTGAATCATGGGGGCGGATCTTTCCCATGCAGTTGTCATGATAGTGCATAAGTCTGCCAAGAACTGATGGTTATATAAAAGGCAGTTCCCCTGCACAAGTTTTCTTTTTCCTGCCGTCATGTAAGACGTGCCTTTGCTCTTCCTTTGCCTTCTGCCATGACTGTGAGGCCTCCCCAGCCACGTGGAACTGTGAGTCCATTAAACCTCTTTTTCTTCATACATTACCTAGTCTTGGGTATGTCCTAATCAACAGCATGAAAATGGACTAATACACTATCTTATATCTGCACTCCATGTTCATTGTCGCATTGTTCACAATAGCCAAGATAGGGAAACAAGCTAAGTGTCCATTGATGGACAAATGGATAAAGAAAATGTTATACATAGACACAGACACACACACACACACTATATTTACACACAAACAATGGAATATTATTCAGCCATTAAAAAGAAAGTTTGCAGCATTTGCCACAAAATGAATGGACCTGGAGGACATTATGCTAAGTAAAAGAACCCAGACACGGAAAGAAAATATCATATTATCTTGCTTATATGTAGAATCTTAAAAAAAAAAAAAAAGCCAAACATACAGAGATACAGAATAAAATAGTGGTTATTCGGGGGCAGGAGTCAGGGGAGGAACTGGAAGATGCAATTCAAAAGGTATAAATGAGCAGATATGTAGGATGAATTAGTGCAGAGAGCTTATGTACAACATAAGAACTATAGTTAATGGAATTGTATTGTATTAGGGACGTTTGTTAACTAAGTAGATTTTAGCCACTCCAATCACAAAAATAACTATGTGAGATGATGAATATGTTGATTTGCTTCACTATAATAGTCATTTTACTAATGTCTAGATGTATCCCATAATATCACGTTGTAAACTTCAAATATACATGACAAAATTTATTTTTTTATAAAAGTACACCAGGCATGGTGGCTCATGCCTGTAATCCCAGCACTTTGGGAGGCTGAGGTGGGAGGATTACTTAAGATCAGGAATTGGATATGGACCTGGCCAACATGGTGAAACCCCAGTCCTACTAGAAATACACACAAAAAATTAGCTGGGTGTGGTGGCTCATGCCTGTTGTCCCAGCTACTCCTGAATCTGAGGCACGAGAATCCCTTGAACCCAGGAGGCAGAGGCTGCAGTGAACCAAGATCACGCTACTGCCCTCCAGTCTGGGTGAGAGACTGTCTCAAAAAAAAAAAAAAAAAAAAAAAAAGTAAGGAATTTACAGTCACTGAAGGTTTTAGTATAAAGATATCAGAGTTCAAAATTCAGATATTATTTTCAAGAGTCTGTAAATATCCTTTAAAACATAAATTTTTGCTTGCTTTTGTCCTTATAGTAATAGAGCTAGAAAGCAGAGCAAAATTTGGGCACACACACAGGGAAGAATGCCATGTGAAGACAGAGGCAGATATTTGAGTGATGCATCTAGGCGCCAAGGAATGTCAAGGACTGTCAGCAACCACCTGTACCTAAAAAGAGGCAATGAAGAAGGAAGAATGCTTCCTTAGAGACTTCATTTCAGATGTCTAGCCCCCAGAACTAGGAAAATAAATTTCTGTTGCTTTAAGCAGCCCTGTTTGTGGTACATTCTGATGGCAGCCCTAGGGACCTACTACATTACTGCCATCATCTTGGCTGTTTCATACGGCCTGAGGAGCTGAGGAATGGCTTTCTTCCAATTACATACACAGGCATTGGGGTGAGTGTCCTATAGGGGCTCAATATTTCTTTGGTTCATTGGTATTCCCCAAACCCAAAGTGAGTCCACATTGCTTTCCAAATCAACTACTACTATAGGACCAGCAGCTAGAAGAAATTTTGTGTTTTAAGGAGTATTACAGACTCTCGCAAAAAACATCTGGATTCAGAATTCTGATGATCTCTATGCTAAAAACTATACATTGTGACTGTATTTTCCCCCATTTTACTTTTTTGTTTGTTTGTTTCCCTAGCTACAAACCCCACTTCATTAAGTAAGAATTAAAGGCAAGATAAAGAAAATCGAATCAGTAGACTTAAGAGTGGGGCAAAAGGGGAAAGGAGAATGAGAACAAGATTATCACTTAAGTTCAGAGTGATGTATGGGGCACACATTTTCTTTCTAACAGCATGTATTAAAAACAACAACAAACTAAGTATGTGATTTAGGAAGGCCATACAACAAAACCAATTACTAATAGTACTTTTACTGATACTACAACCAAACAGGAATTTCTTTCAGGACTTTGTTATAAAGAACAAAATTCTTGAGCACACTATACAATAGACTTAGGGCTATTTTAATAATCATCCTCCATACAGTTTGAGGGTTTCTCCCAAACAACATGGCAGTGCATAATCATAGCTGCAAACTTCTGAGCTCAAGCAGTCCTCCCAACTCAGCTTCTAGAGTAGATGGGACTGCAGGCATATACCACAATGTCTGGCTAATTTAATTTTTTTTTTCATACAGCCAGGGTCTCACTATATTGCCCAGACTGGTATCAAACTCATGATCTTCCTACCTCAGACTCCCAAAACTCTGGGATTATAGGCATGTACCACTGTGCCTGGCCTTTGGTATGGTTTTAAAAGGGCTGTTTCAGCAGACAATCTGAGGGTAACTGAACATAACTGACCAGGATTTGATCTACTGGATTGGGAATTCACATCTGACCATTGTCCCAAGAGGTTAATGTCCTACGGTTTGGGGTTGATGTGCCAATCCGCATAATCTCCAAAACATCTCCTCCTTTCCTTCCCCTTTTCTTCCCTTCCTTTCTGTTGCCACCTTACCTCCTGTAAGAACAGTTCATTCATCCTCTCTGACGTCTTTGAATTTCCAGTGGTTATTTGGTTTAGGTCCTGTTGTTGGAACACTTACTGCACTAAGTAATAAATGTACAGGGAAATAAATGATTCTATTTCATTTGGAGGAGAGGAGTTGCTCCTACTATCTACTCATAAGGGGGGCACTAAAATGATGACAATTACGTGGAGGCATGGATCAAGGGTCCTGAAGCCAAAGGTGTTCTCATAGTGGCCACTGAAAGAGAAATGAAGCAGAGGGGCCTAACTGTGGCCTAAAATAAAAAGTTCTAAATTTTGCTCCAATTCTTCAGCCATTTCTGAAGATTATTTTTGTGAATAAATTTAGGAATCTAGAATTTAACATAAGATTTCTTTGTGAATCAGAAATTCACGTTTTAGCTTTGGCTCAATGGCTATCATTTTACTTGTGAACATTTAGCCAAGTATGTAAGAAGCTTAATTTCTACATTTGTAAAATGGGAAATAATTGTCCATGATTACCTTTGGGGAACTCAGAGAACTTGAGATCGTAAATGTGAAAGTACTTTGAACATTATGAAAGCCAATAAATATGAGATAATATTGAAATTTCAGTAATCAAGAATGTTGTAGGACTGTAGTCACCCTGTTGTGCTATCATATACTAGAATTTATTTACCGTATCTTACTATATTTTAGTATCCATTAACCATTCCCACTTTCCCCACCCCCACTTCCAAGCCTCTGGTAATAGTTATTCTATTCATTATCGCCATTAGTTCACTTGTTTTCATTTTTAATTTCCACATATGAGGGAGAACATGTGAAGTATGTATTCATCAAAATTAAAACTAAAAAAAAAAAAAAAGAAAAATTTGTAGGAATGTGGTAACAGAGAAAGTCAAATAAAGTGTGGCTGAGATTTTTTTTTTGTCAGAATCTATATTTTATCATGATATTTTAAGCATAAATGAGCTAACTAAATCTCCATTGGAAGTATTGTATCATCTCTGTCAAATATGTTAGTAGAAAAATTCAGTATTCTGTGCTGAAAAGTATTATTCTCCTAAATAGTGTTTTCAAATATTGTTTTCTAGGTACCACTTTTATCATGTACAAATATGTAAATCTGGAAAGAAGACACAAAATTGCACTATATTTGCCATGGTAGGATTATGAATGGTTTATTTTATTTGTAAAAGAAATGGCAATCAATGAATATTATTTAAAAGTTGCCCTCATAGGGAAGAATTTCTGCATCTTGAACTAAGGATAAATAATACAATTTATGTAGAATTTTGCTTTTGGCACCATTCCAAAATGAAAACTTTTGATATTTTATTATTCATGAAATTTCATGAATAATACTTCACTTTCAGTTGGTCATCATCACAACTTATTATCAAATTGCATTCTTGTGAAAGACACCATGCAAAATAAAATAATGGAGACGAACCCTGCCACTTTTCTATTCTGTGAAATAATTGTAGAGGAGAGATTTATCTCCAGACTTTTGGTCTCTCTCTGTTTGTTACTAAGGAAGGAGGGCCTTTCCTATTTTGTATCCTGAAAATGCTGTAATGCAGGAGAGATTTCAGAGAAGACAAGCCACATTGCAGTGTCAAAGGTGGACCTCTGAAAATGGAACCATTTCCCTAATCTTTGCCCTGCAGACACCTAGAGATGCACATGTTAATGTGTCACTCCTTATATACATGAAACACGTTCAGTACGAGCGAACTGAGGGGGAGGCGTCTGTGGCAAAAACAAGCCCCGATTCTCCATGAGTTTTCGCCTTTTTCTTTTTTTCATTTCTATTGTTCTTATCCTCGTCACTTTTAGAAATAATAGTTTAGAAATACAATTTAGCAATTATGTTGCTAACTATAAATATAGAAATTATATATGATTATATAATACATATAAATATGCAATATAATTACATATTACGTAATGAATAGAAATGAAATATAGCACTACTGTTATAATGGATCAAGCACATGGCAATGATAACAATTACTGGTTTCCTCAAAGAGAAAAAAGTACATCTTTACCCGTTACAAGTCCAGGATAGGAATCCCTGGGTCTCTTCTTGGTGCTACCATCAAATAAACTCCCTTATCCCAGGTGCTCTGCTCTTGAGGAAACCTTCTCACCATTAAGACTGATACAGAAGAAATAACCACTGAGTGGCTATATAGTCATAATTATTTCTGAAGCATATGTGGGTGTTGTTTTAAAAAGCAATAAGGTATAAAATGAAGCTCTTTGCAAGTACTTCACCTGCATTTAAACATGAATACAGATACCTATGTATATAATTAGATGTAATTGAAATAATATGGGCCCTCCAGGCGAGACGCTATGTTGTTAAAGGGCTTTCAGTTGCTTTCTAAAGAGAATTAAATTTCCTGGAAAATAGAAGGCTTCGTGAAATATGTATCACAAAGGATACATTTTTCCCAACCTCCACTTTTACCTAGTTAACTAATTATCATTTCCAAATATACACATACACACAAATTCATTCATATATATTCTGCTCAAAACTATTTCAGAAAAAGCATTTTTCAGGTATTTTTAATCTTAAACTACATGCGAACCTACATTTTTTTAAAAAAGGAAAGCAGATTTTAGGTATATCTAAAAAAGGAGTTTTATCATTTCACTGTCCAAGTAAACATCCATAAAGTGTCAGTAGATATGCATGTTAGACCCACGGTTCACCGTAGAGGTGGCGGTAGCATTTTGTTTATTTTGCTTCTGAGGGTAGGGATGGGGTCTTTACGGAACGCTGATCAGAGATATTCTTGGACTCATACTCTGTTCTAAATATCTGTACTTCTTTCCACATGCTTTTGGTTCTTCACACCATTTTCTGTTTCTATTTTTGTTTCTCATCTGTATTAGGATTCTCCAGAGAAACAGAACCAACAGGATGTGTATATGTATATGTACAGAGAATTATTTTAAAGAATTGGCTCGTGGAATTGTGAAGCCTTCGTGGATCCAAAATCCACAGGGTAGCCTGGCAGGCTGGAGACACCAGCAAGAACTACAGTTTGAGTCCAAAGGCTGTCTGCGGGCACAATTCGTTCTTGCTCACGGGAGGTCAGACTTTGCTCTACTAAGGCCTTTGACTGATTGGATGAGGCCCAACCACATTAGGGAAGGTAATCTGCTTAGTCAATCAACAGCCATTGATTTATACATTAATCTCATCTGAAAATGACCGTTACAGAAACATCCAAAATACTATTTGACCAAATACCTGGCTACTATGACCCAGCCAAGTTGATAGACAAAATTAGCCATCACATTACCTACTGAAAATAGTCATCTTGCCATTGTCCTCTGTGATTCTTTAGGAAGTACTTTTCAAAAGACACAGCAGGGAATGTTTCTCTGTGATAAAACCATATGAAGTAGGGGGAGAATATGCCTTGTAATTTAAATCATAGTTTTGCTGTTCTCCAGATGATTTACTTTAGTGAAATTATTTACGCAAAGCTTGCTTTTTTATCTGTAAAATGAGGATAGATCTTTCCATTAATTTGCATTTCATTAATTTAGTCCTATTTGAGATATATAGATTGAATTATTAGTTTTCTAATATCTCTAGGATTAAACATATTTTCTCCAAGCTATTTTTTCTTGTTAATTTTTAAAAATTTACATTTGTATAGTACCCAAAATTTTCAGTTAGATTATCTCCTTCCAATTCCATTGGATGCAGTGGGTTTTATGGAAGAATATCTGGAATCCTGTCCTAGCCAAACCTATTTTCCTTCAGTTTATTTTCCTCACTGTTTAAATTTTAAATAGACGAGGATATAAAAGAAGAATAAACACTAAGTAGCAATTACCTATAATAGTCTTAATAGTATAAAATTTAAAACTGTAATGAAAATTGGAGATTATACTTAAAAAGTAAGTTAAACTTCGACAGTAACTACGATCTATTGCAGAAACAAATTCACTTACAAGGAAGTAACAGGAAGACAAAGTTTCTGATGTTTTCCTCAAATTCCAGTTTGATCATTTGGTGTCTCCTTGGCTCTTATCTCTTTCTAAGGGCAACCAGTTGTATTTTAGGGACACTCAATTAAAGTGAAGTTTTAATTAGAGTTGTTTGATTAGTAGGTAGTCGTTGAAACTTTAAGACAGAGTTTAGGTTGCTTTGCTATTTAATTCATCCAAAATAGTCTCACATCTTACATTTTGGCTACCCTTTTAGTGAGAAGTGCAGTGATATGTACATAGGATATTACAAAAAAAAAAAAAAAAAAAACGCCCAAAACATTGTGACATTGTGAATGTAATAATTACAGTGCTACCTCTGTCATTATTTTAAGAAATTATTACTGGGAGAGAACAAAAGTAGATATTTGAATGGTTACTAAATAGAGAATTACTTTTCAAGGAAAATTGTATTCACGTTCATTCTCCTAGTGGTATTAAAGAGGAACAAATGTATAGCAAGAAAAAAATGGTACATCGCTCAGTATGTTTTTCATAATTAAAAATGCATCTATAATTCAAAATGACTGTACTTAAAATCTTCAACTGATATGTAATATGTTCACAGATTAGAAGACTATATAAAGTCCAAGGATAAAAATTATATAGAATGCTTACTCATGTGTTCATATAAAAAATTGATATGCATATACACATACATGACATCATATCAAATGATGATGATATATATCAAATACCTACCATTTTCCCCCCAGAGAACAACAATTTACTTTCTCTCTTGGTCAAACTTCATCACTATCTTTGGTTTTTCAATCACAAAACTTGTACAGGCAGAAAATAATCAACAGTTTTACTCCAGAGTGTGTGCAAATGTTTTCATACAGCTCTGTTATTAACAATAATGACCTCAGCACAATGGATTTCCAGGGGAATTAATGATGGAGGTTAATGGCCCGAGGCAAAGCCAGCCAGTCATGAATCCCTAAGAAATGCCTTGTGCTTTGATCATTATTGCTTCATTACAACATAAAAATAATCAGAAACAATTACAGTCAGAACTATGGGAACAGTTCAGCCTTGAAAATTAACTCTATCAGGCTTGAAGTTGAAGATTCCATTGCTTCCAGTGAATTTAATATAAACAATCCTGAAACCAAAAGAATTAATACAAATGATACAGAAACACAATGTGATCCTGAGTGGCCAATATTCCAACTGAAATCAGAACCGTGGCTGGCTAAGCAAAGAAAGTGAAATGAGCCTGTACAAATAAAACACCAAGCAAATCGACCTGAACTTAGAGTTTTTAAAAAGGGATATTTGTCTCATGCTCAGAAGAAACGAAAAAATGCTTTCTTCAATGGTACTGTATTCTGATGAATTCCAGTAAAATATTAAAACGGAAGAAAAAAAATAATCCTTTAAAAATTTTTGAAATAAATTCCACTAGTATATATATATATATATATTTAATTTGTGAGCAAAAATAAAAATTATTCTTCATTTGTACATAATGTAAACCTTTTGCAAAGCAATACACTGTTGCATTAAAAGATGCCTGGGTAAATTCTTGAAATTGAACATGTATATTTCATAAAAATAAGATAACATTTTTCTGCCATATTGCTCACTAACAATGTCCTCATCAAGAAAACCAGTAACTTTTTCCATAATTCCCCCACTCTTAATTGAAAATCAGTATTTGACATAAAGTAGTTCTTTATAAAAAACTTTTAGATCTCTTCTCTTTTTTTCCCTTGGCTTTTCCCTTCTCCCAGGTTTATCAAGGTATCGTCTACATAAAAATCATATATATTTAAGGTATAAAACTAAATGTTTTGTATAAATATATACTGTGAAATGATTACCACAACCAAACTAATTAACATAGCCACTACCTCCCACAGTTACCATTTTTGTGTGTGGGGGGTGTCTTTGTGTGTAATGTGAGCTTTAAGTTCTACTCTCTTAGCAAATTTCAAGAATACAATACAGTATTATTAGCCATAGCTTTCACGCTGTACATTAGATCTTCAGAACTTACACATCCTGAATAACTGAAGTTCTGTACCCTTTAACCATCTCCTCATCGTCTTTCCCTCCTCCCTGCTCCTGGCAATCACCATTCTACTCTCTGCTTCTATGAGCGTGTGTTTTTTGGATTTCACATATAAGTGAAATCATGCAGTATTTGTTTATCTTTCCTTTTTTTTTTTTTTTTTTTTTTTTTTTTTTAGATGGAGTCTCGCTCTGTGGCCCAGGCTGGAGTGAGCGGCGCGATCTCGGCTCCCTGCAAGCTCCGCCCCCCGGGTTCCCGCCATTCTCCTGCCTCAGCCTCCCGAGGAGCTGGGACCACAGGCGCCGCCACCACACCCAGGTAATTTTTGTATTTTTAGTAGAGATGTGGTTTCACCATGTTGGCCAGAATACTCTAGATTTCTTGACCTTGTGATCCACCTGCCTCGGCCTCCCAAAGTGCTGGGATTACAGGCGTGAGCCACTGCACCCGGCCTGCATTTTTTTTTTTTTTTTTTTGAGACGGAGTCTCACTGTTCGGCCCAGGCTGGAGTGAGCGGCGCCATCTTGGCTCCCTGCAAGCTCCGCCCCCGGGTTCCCGCCATTCTCCTGCCTCAGCCTCCCGAGGAGCTGGGACCACAGGCGCCGCCACGCCCGGCTAGATTTTTGTATTTTTAGTAGAGATGGGGTTTCACCGTGTTCGCCAGGATGGTCTCCATCTCCTGACCTCGTGATCCGGCCGTCTCGGCCTCCCACAGTGCTGGGGTTACAGGCGTGAGCCACCGCTCCCAGCCTTGTTTTTCTTTTTGTACCTAGTTTATTTCACTTAGCATAAGGTACTCCAGATTCATCTATGTTGACATAAGTAACACACTTTTCTCTTTTTTAGAGCTGAAAAATAATTCCTTTGTATTATATATACCATATTTTCTTTATTCATCCATTGATAGACACTTGTGTTGTTTTCATATGTTGGTTATGATGACTAACGCCGCAATAACTACGAGAATGCAGATATCTTTTCCAAATACTGATTTTATGTTTTTAAAAATAAGTACTTTAAAATCTAGGCTGTTGGAACCTTAAAATATTTTGAGCCTTCAGGAAATATAATTATGGAACCTGGGTCACCTAAGCTGGCAGCTGTAACCTAAGCAGCTGTAACCTTTGTTGCACTGATTATAGACTAACCTTTGTCTTTACCTGTATTGTTTTGTAAATTGCTGTAAATGACTAAAGAACTCCAAGAAAGATGTCTTCCCTCTAAACTGTTGTCCTTTATTGTAGATTAACTTCCCTCTTCTCTTTCTCACACAAAAAATTCATGAGTAGCACATTGTCTAAGTTAGACAGTTACACACACTCATAAACTGAGAAGGAAATAAAACCGAGCTATAAAGAAAAGAGAACAAGCTGTAACTAATTAAATTTCTGTAACTTATAAACCATGCTAGTATAGAAAACGTTATAATCCTACTAAGTTTCTTTGTTTTCTGACTAGTTAAGCAAGACTATAACTTTCATCTTCAGAGTACTAACCCCATTTTCCTGAGGTCTGTGTTTCCTGGATGACAATCCTCAACTTTTAGCTGAAATAAACTCTTTAAAACTGAATTTTGATTCTTTCAGCTACTTCAGGATGACAACATATAATTAGAAGTGGGATTGCTGGGTTATAATGCAGCTCTTTTTAAAATATTTGGAGGCATCTGTAAACTTTCACATAATGGCTGTACTAATTTATATCCCTACTAATAGAGTACAAGAGTTCCATCCTTGCCAATATTTGTTATCTTTTCTTTTTGATAATAGTCATCTTAATAGAATGCTATGAGGTGATGTGCTATCATATGAGATATAAGGTGATGTGTTATGATGGTCTTAATTTGCATTTCCCTAATGGTTAGTGATGTAAAGCACCTTTTCATATACCTATTGGCCATTTATATGTCTTCTTTTGAGATGTCTACTATGGCCCTTTTCCTAGTTTTTAATTGTGTCCTTTTTTTCTCTCTATTGAGTTCCTAATATATTTTGCGTACTAATCCCCTGATTCCATAGATTGTCTCTTCACTCTGTTGATTGTTTCTTTGGTTGTGGAGAAATTTTTAGTTTGATGTGATCCCGTTTGTCTGTTTTTGTTTTGTCTGAGGTCATATCCAAAAATTAATTACGCAGCTCAATGTCAAGCAGCATTTTCCTAGTTTTCTGCTAGTACTTTTATAGTCTCATGTTTTAACTTTCTGTCTTTAATCCATTTTCAGTTGATTTTTATATATGATACGAGATAAGGTCCAATTTTATTATTCCATATGTGTATATTCAGTTTTCTTAGCACCGTTCATTTACTAAAGAGATCTTCTTTTTCCTGTTGTGTATCTTGACACTTTTTTCAAAGGTCATTTTACTGTAAATATATAAATTTACTTCTAGGCTCTCTACTCTGTTCTCTTGGACTATATGTCTGTGTTTATGCCACTATCATATTGTTTTGATTCCTATAGCTTTATAGTGTATTTCAAAATCAGATAGTGTAATGCCTTTAGCTTTGTTATTATTCAGGATTGCTTTGGCTATTTGGGTTCTTTTGTGGTTCCATGTGAATTTTAGGATTTGTTTTATAAGTCTGTAAAAAATGCCTTTAGAATTTTTATAGAAATTCCCCTGAATCTGTTCAACACTTTGGGTAGAATGAACATTTTAATAATAATAACATTTTCAATCCATGAACACAGAAGATTTCCACTTATTTTTGTCTTCAATTTCTTTCATCAGTGTTTTATAGCTTTCAGTAAAAGATTATTTACCTCCTTGGATTCATTTATTCCTAAGTATTGATAGTGATAGGAGGTGGGCAATTTCCTAGGCAGACAGGAATGAGTCCCCAGTGAAACTCAACCTTTGAGCCACAGACAGTCTAAAGTCTGAAAAACAAGCTACAAGTTCCAAATAAATTTTTAGACCCATTGAGAGCTCCCATTTACATTTGGTGTGCTCTCTCCCAGTTGGTCCTTATCCTTCACATATTTTGTATATATCTACCCATACCCTTCCTACACTATTATGCCTATTTCTGAATGGTGCTTTTTCTAGCATAGCAACAGACCAATCAGCATGTGCTTACCCATTTCAAGTCCATAAAAACCCTTAAAATCAGCCTTGTGGCCATCAACTCACCTTCAGGTCCCCTGTCACTGTTGAGAATTTTCTGTCACTCAATAAATTCTACGCTGCCTTACTCACTCTCTGTTGTCTGTGTACCCCATTCTTCTAGGCTGTGGGACAAGAACACAGAGCTCATTGAACTATGGGAGTAAAAGAGCTGCAACATTTCTTGGGGGCTTATCTGGGATTGTTGGAAGCCTGAGTAAAAGCAGACCTATGGCTCTTTACTTCCACTTCTGAGGCTTCTCAAACTCAGAAATTTTCAAAAACGGATAAAACACCAGGCCTCTGTCAGTCAGTTAAGAGTGAACAGCGTGGCTGCCGGTCTACAAGACTCAGAGGATACGCTGTTGAGAAGGGCTTGGTCAATCCCCCTTAACCCTCAGGTGCTGGGAATGTTGGCCTTGTTCCAATCCACCTTCCTTTCATGAAAGTCTAGCCATTGCATGGGATCGGAATAAGGTCCTAGGGCAACAGCCAGATGTCTGAGGCTACACCTTGACATTACTCAAGGGCCCCTAGACCAGCCCCAGTCCATAGCAGCCCATTTGGGTGTCTGGCAAAGACTTCCAATCTTTCCTATCATATTTTTTTCCTTCTATTCTTCTGGGAAATGTTATGTTATGAGAAATGTTCATGTTAGTGTCTCTTTAAGAAATTGGTTCTTTTTGGGGAAGCATGCCTGGCTATGCCTGATAATGTTAAATGAGATGCCAGCCAAATTGGAATTAGAGAGAAAGCATATGCAGGGACTGCCTGGATCCATCTTAGTCTTGAGCTTACATAGAATTCAGACAGTGAAATCAAAGGCAGTCGGCGAGGAGGGTCCAGCCTGAGCATAGGTAAGTGTAACTGCTTCTTCCAGCCTGATCCTCCCCTGGTCATGAATGGCAGTGGCACATGCATCCATGACCAAGGTTAGCCTGAGGGATGTCTCGGACTCTAGGATAGCAGAGGGAAAGACCAAGAGACACCTTTTTCTCCCCCTCTCTTTCCAGATGGTTAGCACACCACCTTCAGCCTGCACTTCTCTTGAGTACATCTTGAGACACTGGGACTCCTCTGATACTCAGACTCTAAGAGAAAATGCCTGGAATTTTTCAGTACCAAGGTATGGCCTGGCTATAATTTGGAAGACAGGAAGGCCTGGCCAACTGGGGAATGCATTAATTATAATACTATCCTACAGCTAGATCTCTTCTGCTGGAGAGAAGGAAAATGGTCTGAAATTCCACATATACTGGCCTTCTTGCCCTATGGGATAATCCCAAGCTCTGTCAGCAATGTAGAATTGACCCTGCACTTATAACAGTGATATCTATCGAGGCAGATTCAAACCACACATAGGAGAAAAACCGGTCTGCATCTTTAGATAAGGAGTCAAAGGCACCTGCACCAGCCCAGATCCCAGCTCCTCTTGGACCATCTTGTACCCTTTATGTAGGTCCCCATGTAGACCCTCATCTCATCCTGTTAGAAGAGATCAATATGGACACACTCTGGCGTCACTTCTTCCTTTACAGGAAATGCCTAGTGGATATGATTATTTCAGAGTACAAATCCCCCTTCTTTACAAGATTTGAAGCAAATGAAAGGGGATCTAGGAAAATTTTCTGACAGCCCTGACAGGTATATTGAAACATTTCAGAACCTTACTCAAGTGTTGGAGCTTTCATGGAAGGATATTCTGTAACTTCTCATTCAGGCTTCTTACAGCTTCAGAGAAGCAGGCAGACTTACAGGCCACTGAGACATTTGGAGATAAAGTGTTTGTTTATTATTGTGGCACCTCCAAAGAAGGGAAATAAATTAGGGAGCCCTTTCTGATAGGCAAGCAGGCTGAACCCACTGATGATCCTGGATGGGACTCAGCTACTGTTCTAGGAAAGTGGCAAAGAAAACATTTGCATACATGGATATTGGAAGGTCTGAGGAGAACTACAGCCAAGCCCCTCAATTACACTAAGCTATCAACCATAAACCAAGGGACTGAAGAGCATCCCTCCATGTTTCTGAAAAAATTGGGAGAGGCTTTAAGTAAACACACCTCTCTCTCTTTTCCGACTCTATAGAATGACAATTGCTTTTGAAAGACAAGTTTATAACCCAAGCAGCCCCAGATGTTAGAATAAAGCTGCAAAAGTTAGCTATTAGACCAAGTAGTACTCTACAGAGTCTCCTGAAAGTCGCCACCTCATTATTTTATAATCAGGACCAGGAGGAAGTCCAAGAAAGGGGGAAAAGGAACTATAAAAGGTGGAGGCACTAATAGCCACTATACAGGCATATACACCACAAGACCCCCAGGGAGCTTCTCCTTCTATTAGCAACTGTTATTGTTGTGGCTCCTTCATTCCCATAGTTTGGTGAGTGGAAGGAAGGAGCACCCAGCGGCTTTTTCACTCCCGTGCTTGGCAAACGGGAGGGTTGCAGATCTTTTATTGCCACTGCCTGCATCTTAGCAAATGGAAGGGTTACAGCTCTTTTGTTCCTGCTACCCACACCTCAGAGAATGGTAGGGTTATAACTCTTTCATTCCTGTCACCCAAAGCTTGTTGAGTTTTGAATTCTTGTCCCACAACCAAGAGGAATAAGGTATGCTGACATCAGAGAGTGAGTAAGGAAGAGAAGAATTTTATTGAGTGACAGAAATGAAGCTCTCAGTGGCAAGAGGGAACCCTGAAGGCAGGTAGCCATCTGAGAAGCTGATTCTGTGATTTTTGTAGGCTTACAGTGGGGTAGTGTGTGCTGATTGGTCTATGGGTGGCCTTGAAAAAACACCATTCAATTGGTTAAAAGGCATCATCCAGAAGGAACCAATCAAGGGAGAGTGGGTGAGACAGGGATAGAAGTTCTCACTCCAGTCATGGAATCTATCCAAAACTGGCAGTTTGGTTTTCAGGTTCAGGCTGTCTTTGGCTTCAAAGTCAGGCTTCACTGGGGACTTGTCCCTCTCTGCCTAGGAATTTGTCTGTCTCCTGTTGCTGTAATGATCAGTGTGATCAAAGGGGCCATTATGAAAAAGACTGCCTTAGAAATCAGAAGAAGTCCCAACACCCTGTCCAGGCTATAAGGGAGACCACTGCAAGGTGGACTGCCTCTGGAGATGTAGGTCCCGAGGTTCAGAGCCAGTTTCTCAAAAGGTCTAACAGGACTGATAAGTCCCAGGGCTCTCCTCCCCCACTCTGATGGCTCAAAGTTACATTATGTCATCCAGGAGCCCCAGGTGACTCCTGAGGTATTAATAGAAGAAAAGAAGGTGGACTTTCTACTCAATACCAGAGCTGCCATTTCTGTTCTCCTCTCTAATCCAGGCCTCCCCTCCTCTCTTGGCATGACCATGAGGGGCATCTTAGGAAAGCCTCTGAAAGACAGTTTCCTCAACCCCTTCATTTTAGCTGGGGAGACCTTTTGTTTACTCATGACGTTTAAATCATTCCTGGATGCCTGACTCCTCTGTGAGGTAGGGATATTTTAGCTTGTATGGGAACCACCATCCTTATAGCTCCAGGGAAGACTCTTTGCCTTCGTGGAGACTTATATTAATCCAGGACTTTGAGCAATTCAGGAAAAAACTGACTAAGCCACAGCAGCTATACCACTCCAAATCAATCTCAAGGGTCCCACTTCCTTCCCTAACCAGAGACAACATCCCATAAAAACAGCAGCTAGGAAAGGGCTAGAAATAATCATTAGTAACCTAAGGATTCAGGGCCTTGTTAAACTCTGCAACAGCCCTTGTAATATCCCAATATTGGGGGTACAGAAACCCAATGGGGAATGGAGACTGGTCTAGAACCTCCACTGTATTAATGAGGCTGTGGTTCCAATTTATCCAGGGGTTTCCAATCCCTATACTTTAACTCAGATACCCAAGAGAACTAAATCCTTTATAGTCTTGAATTTAAAAGATGCCATTTTCTGCATAATGTTACACCTCAGCTCCCAGTATTTGTTTGCATTTGAGGATCCCTTCAACCAGACCACTCAACTAACCTGGATGGTGTTACCTCAGGGATTCTGAGACAGCCTTGACTGGTTTGGGCAGGCATTGTCAAAAGATCTCTCTGAGTTATTTCATGCTCAGGGTGAAGTCTTATGATATGTAGATGACATTCTCCTCTGTGTCCCAACTAAGGAAATTTCTCAGGAAGGCAGTAGGGCTCTTCTCAATTTTCCTAGCTGATGAAGCATATAACATTTTAAAGTCCCTCTGTCAGACTTCAGTGAAGTACCTTGGCCTGGTTTTGTCAGAAGGGACCAGGGCATGGGCAAGGAGAGAATTGAACCAATTTCTTCCTTCCCTCTTTCCAAGATGTTGCAGCAATTAAGGTGATTCTTGGGCATTGCTGGATTCTGCAGGCTATGGATACCTGGGTACAGGGAAATAGCTCACCCTTTATACCAACTAATAAAAGAGACTAAGGAGTTAGGAACGCACTCCTTGATCTGGGAACCTGGGGCTTTATCAGCCTTTGACCAATTAAAGCAAGCCCTACTTGAGGCAGCAGCCCTAGATATTGGAAGAATATCCATCTGCAGCTGAGTAGGGTGCAAAACTTTTGGCACCAATCAAGTGAGAAGTTTGCTCAACTTTAGTTTTTCAGAGTCATGTAAGCTGAAATAGTTGAGAGGTCTATGGTGTCAGCTATTGTTTGTGATCTTAATCTTCAGTCCTCTTCAATTATGACACAAGCAAGATTATATTTTTTCTCATAAGTTGATGTGTATGGTCTGCCACTGTGAACTTCATTTTCAAGATTATCTTTTCCCTTCTTAAAGTGAGGTATCTATTTGTAAACTGATGATTTCATTGTTCCCATAAACTTTTTGTAAAGCATCAGTAATTTCACCATTCTTCCACTCAAACTTCACTATACGATTGATGTTTGTCCTTGCTTCAGTTTTAGCAGAATTTGTGTTGCTGTCATAGGGGCCTTTTTCAAATTGATGCCTTGTCTTTAGTGCTTCAAACTAGATCCTGTTCAGGCATGTCATGACAAATTATTGTGTATTTATTTTATTTTAGTGTAAATAATTGAAATCCATGCAAGACTTTTATAATATGCATTTTCCATAAAATTTTGGCTTGTATCTACAAGAAACACATTTTAAATATAAACATATAAATATGTTAAAAATAAAAGTATGGAAAGAGGTGTATACCATGCAAGCACAATTAAAAATAAAGCCGGAGTAACTATATTAATATCAATGGAAGCAGACTTTAGGAAAACTAAAATTAAAGAAAGACAAAGAGGGATATTATGTAATGATAAAGTGGCCTGTCTTCCAAGAAAACATAATAAATCTGAATATGCATTCAACTTATAGTATAATTTCAAAAATACATGAAACAAAAGCTGATAAGAACTGAAAATAAAATGTATCCAATTCACAAAGACAGTTGAAGACTTTAATAGTCATCTTTCAGTAACTGATAGAATAAGTAGACATAAAATCTGTTAGCATATAGCGAGACCTGAACAGTGCTATCAATCACCTTAACATTGATAGAATAGTCCAGACAACAACATTAAATATACATTTACTTCATGTACTTAGAATATTAATCAAGATCTATGTATTAGGAGCCACAAAACATATCCTAATAAATATTAAGAATATAGATATCATGCAAAGTTATGGTTTTAGGCCATAAAGAAATTTAAAAGGCTATAAAAGGATTAAACTAGAAATCCTTTACAAAAACATATCTGGAAAATTATCAAATGTTTGCAATTTTAAAAAATCATACTTCCATGGGTCAAAGAGGAGATCTAAAATAAATGTAAAAAGTACTATGAACTAAGTGAAAATAAAATTACAATATATTAGTGTGTGCAGGATGCAGTTAAAGCAGTGCTTTAAGATAAATTTATGGCATTAAGTGCTTACAAGAGAAAAGATGAAAGTTGCAGATCAGGAAACTAAACATCTTTCACAAGAAACTGGGAAGGCCAGGCACAGCGGTTCACACCCATAATCCTGGCACTTTGGGAGGCCAAGGCGGGCTGATTGCTTGAGTCCAAAAGTTCAAGACCAGCCTGGGTGACATGACAAAACCCTGTCTCTACAAAAAATACAAAAATTAGCCAGGTGTGGTGGTGTGTACCTATAGTCCCACCTACTCAGGAGGCTGAGGTGGGAAGATAACTTGAGCCTGGGTGGCAGAGGTTGTGAACTGAGATTGCACCACTTCACTCCAGTCTGGGCAACAGAGGGAGTCCATACCTCCAAACAAAACAAAACAAAAGCTAGGAAAAACAAAATGAAAGCAAATTGCACATTAAGCAAATAAAGAAATGGAATAATCAAGATAGATAACAGCAGAATCAAATACATTTAAAACTAAAAATAATAGAAAATTCAACCAAATCAAAAGTGGCTTCTTTGCAAAGATCAGTTACAATAAACATCAATATTGTCCAAAGAAAGAAAAAAGAAAAGAAGAAAAGTCACAGTTCACCAATATCAGGAATGTGAAAGAAATCATTACTACAAAGTCCACAGACATTGATAACAAGGGAACAGCATGAAAAACAAATAGATAAAATAACTATTTGAAAGAAACGGTAATGAACTGCATATTTGTGTCCCTGCCAAAACTCACGTGTTGAAACCCTAATTCCAATGTGATAATGTTTGAAAGTGAGACCATAGTTGATGAGAGGGGAGTCCTCATGTATGGGAGTAGTGTTTTTATAAGCAGAATCCAGAGAACTAGCTAGGTGTTTTTTCTGCCGTATGTAAAAACATGAAATCAGCAACCTCTAATCCGGAAGAGGGTTCTCACCAGAACCCAGACATGCTGGTACCCTGATCTTGGACTTTTAGCCTTCTGAACAATGGGGAATAAATGTATATTTTTTACAAGCCACTCAGTCTATAGTCCTTTATTATAGCAGCCTGAACTGATTAAAACAGATAGGATCTATAAGACTTCACCCAAGAATAGATAGATACCCTAAAGATTATTACAATAATTCAAAATTTGGATTAGTACTTATAAATCTTCCAATCAAAGAAAATTTCCTGTACAGATAGTTTAACTGATGAAGTCTACCAAACATTCAAGAAAGAAATAATTCAATTTCTGTACGATCTTTTCTAGAAAATAGAAGAGGAGGGAATACTTGTAAGGTTATTAAATTATTTTATAAGGCCATAGTTACATCAAAACCAAGATAATAAAAAATTACAAATCATCATATTCATAAGTATGTATAAAAAATCTTCAAAATAAATCAATTCTAGGAATATATAAGTAAAGTAAAACAACATTTCACAACCAACCATAGTTTATTCTGTGAGTGCAAGACTGGTTTAATGTTTGAGTATCAACCAATGTATTTTATCATATTATTAAGTTGGTGCAAAATGTATTGCGGTTTTTGCCATTACTTTCAATGGCAAAAACAATTTGGTGCAATACCTTTTGCACCAACCTAATAGACTAAGAAAGAAAAGACATATGATTATTTCAACAAATGCAGAAAAAAAAAAAACTTGACAAACTCCCTATTTCATTAATGATTTAAAACTCGCAGTCAACTGGGAATGGAAAGGATGTCCTCAGCCTGGTTAAGAGCTTTAACAACGGACCTGCAGCCAATATCATACTTAAAGACTTATTTTTCTGTTCCTAAGATAGAAAAAAATAAAAGGGTGTCAGGTCTTATCACTCCTATTCACCAACACACTGGAAGTCTTGGCACAATAAAGCAATGAAAGAAAATAAAGGCATCTGGATTGAAAAAGAATATTCAAAACATTCTCCATTCGCAGACCATATGATTGTGTATGTATGTAGGCCCAAAGAGGCCACAAAAACGTCCTAGAATTAAATGAGTTTAGCAAAGTTGAAGTGTATAGGTCAATTTATTAAAAAATCAATTGTATTTCTCTATACTCGCAAAGAACAATTGGAATTCAAAACATTAAAAAAATACAATCTACAATAGCACCTTCCATAGCCATTATTCTTACCCCTCTGACACACACACAGAAAAAATACAACTATTGCCCCATCTAGCTATATATTTTATTCAATTTATGCCCAATTACTGCCAGATAATGAATTTCATATTGTCTTCTTTAACACAGCAGCCTAAAATTGAGTTGTGCTTGTAAGAAGATCAACCCACTGGAGACCCCTTCATTATATATGAGAAAGGCCTGAAGACATAAGAGACCTTAGTTTCCTCTGGAGAGTTGCCTGTTACAATGCAGTCTCCAGCTACCTTGTGCACATCTTACAACTCATGTTTTAGTTAGTTGTAATGTCTCTGAGTAGATAGACACTAGAGACAAGGATAGACACAGCAAGGCAAGCACAGCAAAACATAATCTCATATTTTCCAAAGAAAAAATGTCACTTAGGGAAATATAAATATGATATACACACACACACAATATACATGCACAGTCTCTCTATACACACAATATATATACACAATGCATATATTATATATGTGTGTATTTATAATATATATGTATATATATAACAGATTTTCTGTCTCTTCTTCACTGAGTATTCCTCAAATACCAGAAAAATAAGATAAAATAGAAGTGGAAAAGGATAAACTTGAGGAATGTTACAATGGAAATTATAAAGGTAGCTAAGAAAAATTAGTATTTGAAAGACATCTACCTTATTATTTTAAGATGTATTACTATGATTTTTATGTTAGAGTGGCATTACCCATTTTACCTTTTAAAAAAAATATAGAGAGTCATAGTTAATTTTGTTATCAAAGAGTGTCACTAAAAATTTGTATTCTCCAAGTTCATTCCAAGTTTGTGACAGTAGGGAAGGCTGCCAACTTGTGGTAAAAAAGGATCCTCTTCCCTCAATAATATCAGTAAAATGTGTGTGTAATAGTGTTCCATTAAGACAGATGTTATGCTCTTGACTTCCCTTCTTGACACCAAGATCTTACAAAATATACCAAGTTTTGTTTGCTTGTTTTACTCTTAGCTGTGTTCATTTATACTTCAGCAAAAATAAAACAAGCGTTTTCAGTATTACTTCTCTTGATAACATCATTTACTTTCACAAAAATATATTCTCTATATATGACCTTTAAAGTACTTCTCTTAGAAGTGTTTGCAATAACTGTTCTCAAAATTTCTATTCTCTGAAAATATATATCTTTGTTCACATTCAGGACACACATACACACAAAAACAAATCCATAGTCTATTTAAATGCAAAATATAAAGAAAAGCTGAATTTCTTACACAATTGAGCAACAATTAGTTTTTGAGCAAATATTATGTACCTGGCTCTGTGGGGAATGAAAATAAATTTAGATGGTGGTTTATGCCCACTTCAGGGTTAGTTTCTAATTAGAGAGACATGTTTAATATGTGTTAAGCACTAACAAAGTAAGTATGTATGTAATTTTTCATACTGACCAAGAAATATATGCATCAAGTTCTACATGGAGGAACTTCACATAAAATGATATCCATAACTTCTCTCTGACTCCAGAGGAACAGGACAAGGCTCATCTGACTGGGGAATTGAGGAGAAGGAGTTCGGCCTCTTTATCCTTGTCTTGTCCTGTCCAATCTGCCTGCTCAGGTTCCGCCTCCCAGGTTCACGCGATCCTCCTGCCTCAGTCTCAAGTTGTGATTGTCCAAATTTGTGCTGAAGTAATAAGTTAACAAACTCAAAACTAGCTGCAATCTCAGTGCAGCTTAAACTCTAGGTCAAAACTTCCAATTCAACATTTTCTTGTAAGAAAGATCGTATTTCAAGCCTTATTCATCTCATTTGGTTCTAAATTTGTGTGGGAGGAAGAAACATTAACTTTTGTCACTCTAAAACACCACTTTTGGCTATTAATGCAAAGAGAAGCAACAGAAACTGCAGAGCCCTAGGAAATGCCAAGAGAAGGTAGCCTGAAATGGTTTATACTGGGCTTGAAGGATGAGCAAAACTCAGTTAAGTGTAAGAGAAAAGGAATTCAAGGCATGTGGATGACATGAGGAGGAAAAATAACCACAGAGGTAGAAATGAAGGTGCTTTATAGGTTGGTCAGGGAAGAAACTGACCTGGCTTTGCTGGATAATTCTCAGGCGTTTATAGTGACCATATAAAAATGAAAGCCTTGAAAAAGTAGACCAAAGAATAAAACTTGATTCTACAGGTAACAAGTAAATATTTCATGTACTGGAAAGGGGGACTGAAATGATGAAATAGTTTTTTTAAGGATAATTCTGTTCATGATATAAAGGAACTGGATGGGGAAGAAGGGGAAATGGGCAGTTAGACCAAGAGTAAAAGTATCTGCTGGCAGAAACCGTATTCAGCCTTAGACTCTAACAATCAGAGTGTAATGGGAAGAAAGAAGGACCTTCTTACACAAACTGCCTATGTTTCATGGGAAAATTTGCTCTGTGCACATACCACTTTTAGAAGAGCAGAGAAAAGTAGGCCTATGGACTATGGACTTAATTTTTTTTTTTTTTTTTTTTTTTTTTGACAGCATCTTGCACTGTTGCCCAGGCTCAACAACGCCATCTGGGCTCACTGCAACCTCTGCCTCCCAGGTTCACGTGATCCTCCTGCCTCAGTCTCAAGAGTAGCTGGGATTACAGGCACACACCAACACACCCGGCTAATTTTTTGTATTTTTAGTAGAGTTGGGGTTTCACTATATTGGCCGGACTGATCTCAAACTCCTGATCTCATGATCCACCCGCCTCAGCCTCCCAAATTGCTGGGATCACAGGTGTGAGCCCCCGCTCCCAGGTGGACTTTGCATTTGAATAGTGTTAGTAATCATTCGGAAAGAGGATTGGATTACAAATATACATAATCGGCTTTGATTACCAAGCATTAATTTAGAGAAATTGAAATTTAAAAACTTAAATTGGTCTATAGGATAGTTTTGATCTGTCTCTACATATAAGGAAACTAGGTATTAAATGGAATTTGTTCAGGTTACATAATTTGTGTACAGCTGGGATGATACCAGGCATATGACTTTCTATGTCCAGTTCTCTGTCCGCTAAGCCTTGCTGCTATGGGCTTACTAATGCCAATCACATGTTATGGGGTGAATACCCCAAATAACATACAAAATAATGGTGATAAATACCAGGATAGGTTGCCCCTTAGTAATAAGTAAACATATATGATAAAGGAAGCATTCAGGTTATTCAAAGGTGATGCCATTGAGATGTAAAAGATTGATTTCATGTCCCACATAATAATCCTGGATGCCTTTGCTATTTTATATTTGTATTCTCATTTGAAAATGCTACATATTTAATCCAGAAAGGAATTTGATCAAGTTGCTTTGGTAGTGATCTGAGGTTTTGCAGTCTCACCAAATGATACACAGGCCCTGTTATAGCTAATGCAGCAAAGGAAATACCCCATATGTAGCTGGGACTAAAGCAATGTAAACATATTTGTGTAATGTTTCTAGACCCCCACGCAGCAGTACAACTCGATTGCAAACATCCAGAAATCTGCAGTTCCTTTTAGTCACTCTACAAAGAGCTGCTGTGTCTTTGGTTTTAGTGAACAAACAATTTGCTATGTGAACAGCTGAAGCAAGCTGTGTCAACAAGACAGAGTTTGAATTATGACATGCTGCTGTGTCTATGAAAGCAGAAGAAGGGAGTACATGATTATGGCCTAGAGCATGTGGTTAGGAAGGGAGTAATGGTAGCTCTCCAGCATCAGTTGCTGATGGAAAACATCTGCTTCTTTCCCTGTCCCCTTGAAAGATTCTCTTGGAAAATAGGCCCCTGATGCTATCACTCGGAACCAGGTCAGTTCCCTCATTAGACTTCTGGGGCAACATTTGAATCTGTTGAGAAATCGTTAAAAAAAAATAGCATGAATAACTTGTGTGATGAAATAAAAGGGAATGTGATAAGAAAATGTGAAAGCTTACTGCATTCTCAGCTTTAAAATATCATCTGTGCTTTAGCTCCTAATTTTCACACTTCACAGCTGCTAATGGATCTCAGTGGAACTAAAATAAGACTGTTGAAAGCAAGATAGGTCTTTTTGTCATCTCTGTCATGTTTCTTTCCTTATTCTCACATAGAAAGTTCTTACTTGCCTCCAAGTCCCTTGATATCAGCTTGGTTGCTTTTCTTTTCATTTTCTAATGTGAGACTCTGTCTTCTTCTTTTTGGAGGAAAAGCAATGTCTTCTGCAGCCACCAAAACGATGGGGATAATAAAGGATGATGGATATCGATTGCTTTCCATGTCTGGATTGATTGCTGTGAAAGTCACTGGAAACAAAGCAAAGTAGGGAATTTGGTGAGGTGCCCTGGTACCAAGAGCTTGAGGCAAATATTTCAGGTGTTGGAAGATCCCATAGTCCCTTAGATTTGATATGTTTCCAAGCAAAACAAACAGCATTCCCTCAGGCCTCTTAAGATGCTTAACTAGTGCAAGGAACAGAAAATTCTAGCTGATTCATTAATGGCACAAGAGATATGAAATTAAAAGGAAAACAAAACGGAGTTCACTCTCTTTAAAAGCACTGATGGCTTTGCATAATAATATCAACCTTTCTAAGAGAAAGACTCCTGGGGTTTCTCAGACAAATGTCATCTCCAAAAAAGTTTTAAATTCCTTTGTTCATCTATTGCATTTCCTGTTAGGAGTCTAGAGTTAAATGTCATTTAGATATACTGACATAATCTCCTTTGAAGGTTTTAGACCTTATAACTCCATGACCAAACTGTCCTGTTGTACAGTTTACCTTTCTTTTTTTTTTTTGGAGGATGTTTCTAACTGCTGAAGTCAAATCCTACTTCCCTGAGCGGTGTTGCTGTTGTGGTTTTTGCCTGTGTTGCTTTTCTTGTTGTTCTGTTAAGTTTTCTCATTTTTAAATTCATGCTAAGGGTGAGGAAATAGTTTATCTGCCCAAAGTACAATAAGAAGTTTTTAATGACTTTCTTTAGACTATTTCTATTTCCTATTTTTTTCACATTTTCTACTAGGTAAACATTATAACATCTCCTTTGAAAAGACCTTGTTAGTAAAAGGCCAACAACATTCATCTCATCCAAACCATGCTAGCAGGCATTCAAAATATTCTAGTTTCATTATTTCATTGTTTGTCATTATGAGATAAAATTTTTCTAGTATGCCTTGACTGTGACTTATCATCAATAATTTGAACTTATGACTCTGCACCAAATAATACAAACTGTAGCTTTGATTATGTGGCGCGTCCCATGTTGCAATGGCACTTTTGAGTAGAACAGAAAAGATATTCACTGCCAACAAAAAATACCGGAAGAAAGAAGATTATTTTCAGAATGTAGATGCAAAGTTAGGCAGAAGGTTTATATATAAATACTTCACATCACACTCAACCAACTCAAAGTCTTTTCATTTAAAACAGTCACTTCACAAGTATTTGGAATCTTCTAGGTATAATGGAAGGATTATGGGATTTGTAATTGAACATGGTTGATTTTGATTAGCTATATGACTTTTGAGATTTACCCTCTCTGATCCTCAGTTCTCATTTATTAAATGGATTTAATAACAACAACTGCAGAGTGTGGTAGTGAGGATTAAATGAATTTAGGATAGCATCTGGCAAACACACTGAATATATCATATTTCAGGCACCGTAAATGTGCAGTTAGAATATAAGTCTACTTCCCTTCTGTCAAGAAATACTTCCATTTAATAAAGCATCTGACGGCAGGAATTTTACAATTTAGTTGAAAAAAGTGAATAAAGCAACATAACAAGATTGATGTATAAATTTAGTCCAGTTTATGAAGAATTTTGAAAACTATGAAGAATACTTTAGAATTGATGTGGTATACGGCTGGGAATAAATTTGATTCATTGAGCAGAAAGTAACCTGGTTGTAGTTTCGTATACGGTTGGCAAAGAAGAGTTAGAGAGAAGCAGCAAGTGGGGCAGCATTTGCTCAGAGTGGGCAGCTCTAAATCTTTGCTCCAGTTGATGGGACTATTTGGAAGTGAGAGATGGGAAACCACAGTGATAAAATTCCTTGGGCTTGTGCAACAGCAATTATAAACAGAAATAGCTGTGGTATTTATGGGTTCTACGAGTTGATGCGAACAGGCTTTGTTAATATACACTGAGTTTCTAATGAATTCCAGACAAAGAGTTCCAAATGAATTAGAACTAATATTTCTCTCAGAATAAGACAAAATGAAACGACATTAAGAGTAAGACAATGGAAGATGCATATATAGCAGCACTGGGACCCAGATTTACTAAGAAATAACCTTACCATTACCAGTGTGCGACAAACATATTGGAAATAATTGGATTACATGGGTGCTATGGCCGTACATACTATATAATTTTCTTAATTTCTATTGTCTCATATATATATATGTACACACACACACATACACATACACACACACACATATATATATATGCACACACATACATATATGTATGCCATTTTTGTGGGTATATATAGAAAAATATTATGTTAACCACCAGCAAATAAAATATACTTTATTCTACATCTTGAATTAATTTCTTCTTGAGTTTTAAATAAGTTCTCATTACAAAAAGAATTTCATTTTTAGTAAAATGTCTGTAAGCTGGGTGAGCACAACTGCTATGGCTAGCCATTAACTCTCTTAAAAAGAGAAGCAAGATGAAAGAGAAGTAAGCAGAGAAAGTGGAGAAGGAAAATATATTAGTTAAAAGAAAAGTAAGGACAAAAACCATATAAAATGGAATCCAAGTAATGCAGCGGCATAGAAGCCATGTCAGAAATAACATTTTGAAGTAGGGAATAAGGGTATCCCATACCTTGACAATTCAAAATGGAAGCAAATTGAGAAAGAAAGGAAGCATTGATTTTGGTGGCAGGTCACAGGTGGCCTTCCTGATAGCAGTTACCACAAATGGTGAAACTTAAGTGGTAAAGAAACCAGGAACTGTGAATCTAAACTCAGAGAAATAGAAGTGGTAAGTGCAGACTAATAACTCATTAGACTCTAATGATCTGTCATTAGAGTCTAATGAGTTATTAGAAATAATAGTTTTTTGGAGGCACCATGGAATATATTGTTTTGAAGAGAAAAGGGTATTTATTTTTGAAGTAGGAGATCTGGGTAACCTTATGGAAAGAGGGAAAGGAGCTAATTCAAAAGATACTGAAAATGCATGGGGATGCGAGTCAGAGGAGTTACTGATAAAACCTAGTCTTTTGTAGATGCCAGGATAAAAAGGAATCAAACATTAAAATATTATGCTAGAATACAAGGGAGCCATTGTTTTTCTCAGAAATGAAAGGGGATTAGAACAAAACTTTGAATAATTTTTTAAAAAAGTCCGAATAGCTACCATGAAGAACAGAGTAAGAATGGAACAAGAGATGGATATAAGGATGATTGAGCTATAGGTAGGGCTCTATGAGCTTAGTTACAGTAATTATTATATGTAATCAATTATGTGTGTGAACTTTATATATCAACTTTCAACACGGTGGAAGACAGAAGAGAGGAAACCACAGGTATACACATGATTAAGCATTCAGGAATGCAGTGTAGCCCAAGGAGATGAGTGATTCTAGGGTGCTTTAAAGGGGACCTTGGGATGACAGATCACAATGTTCAGTCAAACCAGAGAGGTGAGTGGACTCAAGAGAGAGGTGAGTGGACAAGAGAGGTGAGTGGACTTAACAGAGAGGTGAGTGGACTCAAGAGAGATGAGTGGACTCAAGAGAGGTGAGTGGACTCAAGAGAGAGGTGAGTGGACTCAAGAGAGAGATGAGTGGACTCAAGAGAGGTGAGTGGACTCAAGAGAGGTGAGTGGACTCAACAGAGAGGTGAGAGGATTCAACAGAGAGGTGAGTGGACTCAAGAGAGAGGTGAGTGGACTCAAGAGAGGTGAGAGGACTCAATTTCGTTTAACAAACATTTATGTAAGGTCTCCAGTTTCGAGACCTGGTGCTAAGTCCCAACTAAGTGAAGAGAGAAAAAGACCAGGAAAATGAACAGGTGCTGAAGGATCAGAGGTCACAATGAGAGTAAAGAGTCAAAAAAACACAGAGCAGATATGAAAGTGGAAAGTGAAGTGTATTAGAAACTGTCAGTACAGAAAAATGATTCAAGTTCCAACTCTAGGCAAGGTCTGAGATAGGGCTTTGTCAGCTGGCAACTCTTCAAGTCATGGCAGTGGAGAAGGTTAAGAAACTCTGGTGCTAGAATGCCATACAGATTTCAAAGTAATCAATTAAACACTAAGTAGAAAGGTGTAAAATAGTCTGAGAAAGAAAACTTATTGATAAAATCAATAATTTACTTTTATGAAACGGTCAAGAATAGTAGCCACAGGAATTACAGATAAGAAATATGGAGGACATCATGGACTTCAGGAAAGGAAGTTTTGAATAACAGCAACGATTTCAAAAAGTACTGTAAACCAGCAAGAAAAAATAAGACCCATACTGACCACTCCTAGTTTACTCACTTTGAAGGGTCATAGAGTAGATTTGTGTTTAGCTTTGTAGGAAATTGCCAGATAGTCTTGAAACGTGTACTATTTTATAGTATCACAAATAATTAGTGAGAGTTGTAGTTGCTCATCAGTTTTATCAAAATTTGGAGTTTTTATTATTTTGAATTTTAATCATTCTAGTGGTTGTGTAATGATATCCCATGGTGGCTTTAATTTGCATTTGCCTGATGATTATTGATTTTTAGCACTTTTTCATGTGCTCATTGGCCCTTTATGTACCTTTTCTTTATGAAATGTTTGTTTAAATAGTTTGCCTACTTACAACGAGTTGTTTGATGTCTCATTATTAAATTGTAAGATTTCATTATATCTCATTTATTATTGTATCTCTCTTCTTTCATTTAGGCATTCTTTAATTTTTGTCAGCAATATTTTGTAGTGTTCAGTGTAAAGCTATTGCACTTTTTTTTTTAGGCACCTTATTTTTTATTTCAGATACAGAGGGCACCTGCGCAGGTTTTGCAGGTTTGTTACATGGGTATATTGTGTAATGCTGGGGTTTGGGCTTCTAGTGAACCCATCACACAAATAGTGAAGAGTGAACAGAGTACCCAATAGATAGTTTTTCGATCCTCACTCCCCTCTTTCCCTCCCTGCTTTTGGAGTCTCCAGTGTTACTTATTTCCATCTTTATGTCCCTATGTACCCATTGTTTGACTCCCACTTAAGTGAGAACATGCAGTATTTGATATTCTCTTTCTGGGTTATTTCACTTAGTCTAATGGCCTCCAACTCTATCCATGTTGCTGCAAAAGACATTATTTTCTTCTTTTTTATGCCTGTATAGTATTCCATCGTGTATATGTACCACATTTCTTCATCTAATCTACCATTGATTGGCACCTAGGTTGATTCAATGTCTTTGCTATTGTGAATAGTTCTGCAATAAACATGCGAGTGCAGGTGTCTTTTTGATACAACTTTTCCTTTGGGTATATACCCAGTTGTTAAAATTATCCTTAAAATTTAGGTTTGTTTTGATAGCAGTTACCACAAGTAACTGTGTTTTGGTGCTACCATAAGTGCATTTTTAAATTTTTCAGCCTTATTTCTTAATTATTTGTTATTATTTATAAATACAACTAATTTTACACCAACCTTATATTTTGTGACTTTGCTAAATTCACTTGTTTGTTCTATTATTTGTTTTCTAGATACTTTAATATATTTTACTTTAAAAAACAATGTCATCTGTGAATAAAGAGTGCTTTACTATCCCCTTTTTTATCTATTTGCCTTGTATTTCTTTGCCTTGCTTTATTGCATCGGGAAGGACATCCAATACAGTGTTGAATAAAAGTGATGCAGGCAGATATGCTTTCCTCATTACTAATCTTATGGGAAAAGTGGTTAGTCTCTGACCTTTGAATATCATATTAGTCATAGTTATTCTATATATTTTTTTCATAAATTGTAGGTCTTCTCTCCTTATTTGCTAAGAGCTATTAGATAAATAATTATTGAATAGTTTCAGAGACTTTTTTCTTCCATCTATTGACTTGATAAAATGATTTTCCTCTTCTTTCATTAATATGGAAAGTTACACTCACTTTTTAAAATGTTAAACCAACTTTGCATTCCTCACATGATTTCCCAGTTGGTCATTATGTGGATTTAACAGGTATTGATGAATTTGATTTGCTAGTATTTTGTAGAGAATTTTTGCATGTATGTTCACAAAGGATATTGGTTTGTAGTTTTCTTTCCTTGTAATGACCTTGTCTCATTTTGTTATCAGGGAAATTATTGTTTTATCAGACAAATTGCAAGGTTTTCCTATCTAAATTTCTTTTAAAATTTGAAAAAAAAATTGCATTATATTTCCTTTAAATGTTTTATAGAATTTACCAGTAAACCCATCCTGGATTGCAGATTTCTTTGTGAGAAAGTATTGGTAATTTCGTGTGTGTGTGTGTGTGTGTGTTTGAATTTTTTTAGAATTCTGTTTTTATTTATGCATTTAATTTAGTTAACGTCCTTTGCAGTATTTTCTAGTGGTTACTCTAAGGAATTGCAATGTGTATCTTTAACATTTCACCATTTACTCAGTGTTAAAACTGTAATACTTCATGTAAAATTTAAGAAATCCCAGCCATATAGGCCCTCACACCTTTCATCCTCTCTGCTTCAGTTTTCTGCCATGTTACAGTTATACAAACCACATAATACATATTTACACTTTTAAATAAAATTACATATATTTTAAAGAAATTAAGAGGGTAAAGCCTTGTATTAGATTTACCTTAATATTTACTATTTCCAGTGCTCTTTGTTCTCTTCTGGATATCTGAGCTTCATTTTGTTATCGTTTCCCTGTCTCTTAAGGATTTTCTTACAGCCTTCCTTATAATGCTGTTCTTCTGATGATGAATTAGATTATGTTTATCTCCTTTTTTTCCTTGAAAGTTATTTGCAACAGGTATAGACTTCTGGGTTGACAGATTTTTCTCTCAGCACTTGACGTGTCTTTCCACAGACTTATGCACTCCATTATTTCTTACGAGAAGTCTGCAGTAATTTATATTTTGGAGCTCTTCTTTTTAATGTGTCATTTTTTTTCTTCTGGCCGATTTCAAATCTTTTTTTAAAGTTTTTTTTTTTTCCAGCAATTTGGCTTTTGCTTTATTTCTCAATTTCCCCTCTTTATTTATCTTCTCTCCTTTTGAAACTCCAATTAAATATCTGGCAGACCTACTCTATTCCTCCAAAAATAGACCCCCATTTAGTTTCTGCCTTTGCTTGATTTCCAGTGCTTTCAAGTAGTGTTTTTATTTTCCTCCAGTGCTTATAAGCGTTATTATATTTTAAAGTTTAAGTTAGTGGTAGCATGCATGCATTCTCTGTGGAATATTTTTCTTTTTAAATAGTTAGTATATGCTATGAAGTCAAATCCCTACCCTCCAAAAAAGATTAGGTGAGTTTATTTAATAATTTTACTAATTACCTTAGCACTATGGTTTCAGAAATTTCATGGAGACTTCTCTAATATTACATATATAAAAATAAGAAGAAGAATATTTCCCACTTCCAAGTATTGTTATTAGAATAAAAGAGGTTACATGTAAAACTTCTATAACTGTGTCTTGCACGTGCATTTATTACTGTAAACCATATGTTAGGATTATATAATATTTACATTTTTGTTAATATTCTCAAAAGGCAATGCTAATCTACTACTTAACAAAACATAATTTTTTACAATTATAGTTATACTTTTTTGAAGGCATTTAAAAAGGCCTTTTCCCTAGCAGTATTTGAACCTTTTATTGTTTTTATCTCGGTGTGAATGAATTAATCAAATTCCTTTCTAGAAGCAAGTTCTGCAGGGGTAGACCAGACCAAGGGGACTAGGTAAGTTCTCAGTGTGTGTCAGAGAGACAGGGGTAAAAAGCCAGGGAGCAACAGCTGGTTTATTTTTCTATACTATACTTTCTAGTGTTGCCATATGACTCTTTAAGATGCTGTTCTCCATATAACAACATTTCTCCCCTGTACAGATACACACACACACACACACACACACACAATCAACAATTGCTATTCGGAACACAGGAAGTGGCTAGAGTTTTATGTTCTAGTGGGAAATTTTTATCAGAATGATGAGTTGGAGGAAGGTCATCAAATTTCATGATAAATTGCAAGCCAAGGACAAAGGAAAAAGAATGTGCTTTATACAAAACTTTATCTTATTCAAGTGATCTGGCAGAAACAGCCACAGTAGACAGAGCCATTAATTTCTTGGTTTAATAGTTTGAGGTGAATTGCTTCAAGGAAAGTTCTGCTTAGAACCAAAGCTGCTGTAGACCTTTTTAGGCAGCGTAATTAAAGGCAGAGTGATTACCTCAGTGGTAATGACTGAATTTTGGACGTAACAATGAACAAGTGATGTTAGGGATTGCTGTCATCATATTAAAAAAAATAACTCTTTAGGCTAATGAGTTTATCAATGGTAGAAGGAACCAGTGATCTGAAACTGGGTTGGGAGATGTAAAGGAATTAGCATTAAATGATCTAGCAGAGAAATAAAATTAATTTCAGACCCAAACAGCCTTGGGTTGTTGTAACCATGTTGTGAAACATTATAGACTAGAATAAATGTGACAGTTCTGCTCATTAAGTAAGCAAACAGTAAACAAAAGTAGAAATTCTTTAAAATTATTCTTAATATTAGAATCAAACACATTTATTTACATAGTCATAAAATGTACAAAAACTTCTCAAAAATTGAATGTCTTTTGCATGTTTTTACAATACACAGTACATGTATTACATTATAATGTGTGTGTGATTTGTAATTCCAGTAAAAATTATGGTGATTTTATTTTAGAAACTCTTCTTCAAAATGCAGAGATAAATTTTGGGAGGTCTTACTACATGGAAAATGTAGACGAAATTTCTTTTACTAATTGTATGAAGGCATAAATACTAAGTGAAGAGTGTGAAAATATTAGTCAGCACCAGTAGGATTCCAGTAAACAGGCGAAAATATGGTTGAACAATGTATTTGCAGCTACAGTTTCTAGCCATTAGCTTCATAGATTCATGCTGAAATTGCTCTCACCTTTATTTAGGATATTTCATATAATGCTGGAAATTGACCAAGAATACAGTTTTAAAAAGTAATAAATGTCTGCTAAAAATAAGCCCTCTGTCAACAAGTGATAAAAAGGGCTTGTTCATGAAAATAATAGTATTAAAATACAGTAAATATTAAATAGTGATGAGTTAAACTACTACTGATAAGAAAATGCCATTCAAAACATGAATGTTTTTGTGGTTCAGAATAGATGTTCTACAAAGCTAAAATTCATTAAATAGTAAATGTTTCTAAGTTGATATAATCATGTAATAATCACGGGCATCTATTTGATTTTGAACTTTGATGACATGCAGTCCTCAACAGTCTAGGCTCCCAGAAAAAGAAAATTAAATAAAAATTAACTGATAAAATCATTTTGAGTTAAAATGTAATTTACACATGCTGATGCAATAGGCTAAATGTTTATGTCCCCCCAAAATTCATATGTTAAAATCCTAACCCCTAATGTGATGGTATTAGAAAGTGGAGCCTTTGAGGGGTGATTAAGTCATGAAAGAGGTACTTTCATCATAGTATTAGTGTCCTTATAAAATCAGCCTCAAATAGCTTCTCACTTTTCCCACCAGGAATACTAGAGGAATTAGCATTAAATAATCTAGCAGATAAATACAATTTATTTTACTAACTGAGGACACACTGGGAAGGTTGCATTTTTAAACAAAAAAGTGAGGCCTCACTAGACACCAAATCTGCTACTACCTTGATCTTAGGCTTCTCAGCCTCAAGAACTATGAGAAATAGATGTCTATTGTTTATAAACTACCCAAATTATGGCCTTTTGTTATAGCACTCCAAATGAACTAAGCCAAGAAAAGTATGCTGAATAATTCAGAGAATAAGGCAACTACAAGTATCTTTTTGTTGTTGTGATGAACCTTATCAATTAAGACTAATTTAAAAATTGTGATTTTCTCCTACATAATAGTCTCCATATTTGTTCCTTCCCCTTAAATACTGCCATCCCCAAATCCTAAACATATTTTCCTTAGGAGTCTGATATGGTGTGGCTGTGTCCCCTCCCAAATCTCATCTTGAGTCGTAGCTCCCACAATTTTCATATGTCATGGGAGGGACCCGATGGGAGGTAATTGAATCATGGGGGCGGTTTTTCCCATGCTTTTCTCATGACAATAAATAAGTCTCATGAGATCTGATGGTTTCATAAAGGGGAGTTTTCCTGCATAACTTAGTCTTCTCTTGCCTGCCACCATCCATGTAGGATGTGACTTTGCTCCTCCTTGCCTTCCGTCACGACTGTGAGTCCTCTCCAGCCATGTGGAACTATGAGTCCATTCTCTTTCCTTTATAAATTATAAAATATCAGGTATATCTTTACTAGCACCATGAGAACAGACTAATACAGAGTCCAGAGTTGATGCCAACACACATCTGAAGACATTAATATAAGGGGTGGGCAGACTCCTTTCTTCAAATACCAGGACAAGGGAAACCTTTAACACCTTCAGAACAATCAGAGAATGTTACTAAAAAGCAAAAGCTGCTTAATGACCAGAAGGAAAAAGCAGGCATCATTTCAGAACAAGAGCCCTTATTTTAAGCAATAAAGATGTTTGTTTCTTTAAATAAACTTTTCAAAAATAATGATCAAACATACACTAATAACAACCACATGCTAAAGATCTTTTTCCAGGTAGAAATCAGATCTTCTTATATTAGTAATTTAAGAGTATGTTGGTAGAATTTAGCAAACTTTAAGTTCAGAATCTTAAAAAAATGCATGAATTATATTTATCTCTCTGTCTTTTCTTAGAAAACAGCGTATTTCACTTATAATTTATCAATTTGTTCTTTTTCTCTTAGGCTATATGAATGAGAGGCTGAAAAATCCCATAAACATGAGAATATTGATGTTAGATAACTCAAGATCAAATTATCTGATGGTTTTCAGGTTTGTGCCTCATTAGGAGGGTTTGATAGTGACACTTTCTCAATAAAGAACTTTAATTTTGCAGGCATAGACATAGCTTTTGTCATTGTATCTTAGAAACGATCTTTTACAACTCTTAAGAAGTTGTATAAAAATTATTCTTATTATTTGTATCATAATAAGGACCAGAAACATTATTACAGAAATACAAAACCAGGTAGCAGATATTTAATAACAATTTATAGAATTAGAGATTTTATCCTGTCTGACCCTAAGTTCATATCTTCTGCTCTGTACATCTAGCTCAGGGTGCCAAGACCAAACCAAACACAGGAATGAACAAAGAAACCCAGGAGGGTTTATGCTTTCATTTTCCCAAATATCTGATCATACAGTAGGTTAACTGGTAGATGATTACACAAAGGTGCTTATACAGGTTAATTGGTGATTAAATAAAACTGTTAGAGGGTTTCTTAGTGAATTCCTGTCATTTTCAAAGTATTTTAAACTGGATAGAATCTCGCCAAGTCTTCAAGTGTATGAAACAACGATTCATGGTTATTAAGAGCAAATGCCCCAGAGAGATTAATCTGTGCTATCCCAACAGGCTGACCTTTTCCAAAGACATAGCAATTTAATTATCTACTTTGAAAAGCACAATTATAGTAAAATTCAAAACCTGATTTATAATCTCATCTATAATGCATGTAAATAAGAGATTTTGAGTTCCTTTTTCTAGCACCGTTATACACGTATATGTAACTAATAAGTACTAAACCAGTACTAAATAGTTCTTGCTTTTTAAAACTATGGGGTTTTTATTAAATACCAATATTTAATAAAAATAAAATTTCAAATTATGAGTGCTTTTCAGTATGTCTTTATTCTAAATTTTGTATATTACTTGCATGCTGATAAATAAGAGGGTGCTTCTAAAGTTTGTGAACCTGGATAACTTGACCTGGATAGAATTTCTGCTCAAGTGCAAACTGAGGAAATGGTATCACCCTTCATTTTCTACTTAATGATTCTGTATTTTATTTCATAGAAGCATAAATTAGAAACCACAGTAAGTTCTTGAAATTTGCAGCTCACTATAATATGCACTTGAAAAAACATAAATTGTGCTCTTATTCAGATAATCAATTTTAAATATTCATTGAAGACGTATCTACTTACCACCATACCCTTCCCTCCAATCAGAGGAGGCCAAATATTGGAAAGTGTGAACACACACACACACACTCCCACACACACCCCAAATAACAACTCCTGTGATGCCAGTCTTCACTAAATACCTTAATACTTTCCCAGTGTGATGTCTGTTTCCTTATAATGTGTTTGAATATTGGAGGAAAAAAATTAAATGTGGTAAAAATAAGCGAAAGGATAAAAGTCTAAAATTAATTTAGTTTTACCTATTTTCAAATGCTTTATGAAACATTTTAGATACATGTTAAATAACCAAAAAAGTTAGTAATGATAGGTGTATATTGAATTTTATATACCAAAGTAGAGGGTAAAATAACAACAATTCTGAGTTATTTGGAGAAGGGAGATACAGAATGCTCATATTAATTTCCCATAAAAACGTGTGGGTTTTTTTTTTAAAATTCAGCATCACAAAGTAGTTAATAGCATGCATTTATTTTAAAATGAGATAAAGCATCAAAACAGGATATTAAATATGTATCTAGGAGGTCTTCTAGAGGATGGAAGGGCTATGAGGAGGACTGAGAAAATGGAAATGAGAAAATGACTTTAAAAATATGAAGAGGATTTTCCAGAGCTGAAAAAGGGATGTTTTAGACTAAAAGATCCTACCAAGGGCCAAGCAGAATAAATTTTCAAATGCCTTACACCATACACATCACCAACAAATTTCAGAATGCTAACAGTAAATGAGGGAATAAAAAGCTTTCAGAGAACAAGAACAGGTTACCTCCAACAGAATGTGATAGACAAGTGATTTGTAATAGTGGATTTAAAAGTCAGTAGAACAGTGCTATCAAAGATTTGATAGAAATGATTTCAAACCCAGAATTCTGCATGTAAGCAAGCCCCTCATAGTTTATGAAGAGAAAGTAAACATAATTTTAGAAATACAAGAAGTCAAAAAGTTTATGTTCTTTGAATAATTTCTTTAAATAATTACTAAAGAATGTTGCCTGGAAAACTGCAAAAGGAATACCAAAAGAAAAAAGCATGATATATAAGGAAAAGAAAACCTGGAATAATAGCTGTTCTGCAGATAGAAAAGTTAAAAAGCAATTGGTCGAATTATAGTGCAATCCCGAAAATTATAACTGAATGGCTCAGAGAAGTGTGTCTTCAAGAAGGAAGTAAATTCCATTAAACAAACTTTAATGATTAAGATGATGGACTAGCTTAGCAATATGATGAGGAAATCATAATATATTTTTGCCAACAAAGAAAAATTTTTTCATAAACTCTGGGAAAAAAAGAATTGCACAAGAAATTATTGGTCCAAATATGAAGCAAATTAAATAGGTATTAAAATATTATATAACCTATATTTCTGGCATATGCCTAATTCTTATTCTTTTTAAATAAACAATTTCATAGAAGTTTCAAGACATCAAAAAACAGAGACAAGTCAAGTCTAACTTTTTTTTTTTCTAATAAAACGATGCCATATGAATCAGGCGAGGCTATCGTATGCCACTAATAAACCCTGTTGTCTCATGACTTTTAACATAATGCAAGTTTATTTTATTTCTTGGTTTCATCACAGATGAATAAACCCTGGTGTCTCACGACTTTTAACATAATGAAAGTTTATTTTATGTATTTGTTTTATCACAGATGAATGTTGGTCAAGTTGCTCTCTGTGTGCTTTCCTGTAAATTGTTACCCAGAGAAATATGCTCCTTCCATTATGTGGGTCTGCAATTCAATGTTCTTGATTTCTGGATGCACTGCCAAGAGAAACAGTGCAAGATATTTGAGAGGTCTGTGCTAGAGTGATAGCTATCTCTTTCACCCACATTCTACTCAGTTCCACGGCCAGCCCAGCTTCAGGAGCATATGGATGTGGGTGAACATGATAGTTTCAACTGTAATTGCCGAACAACACTACAGTATTATCTGTATTGTTCGACACCTGTTAGTCTAAGGAGAGAAATAGCCAAGTGGCACAGCTCACTTAGTCTTAAAGAGACATGAGTTTGTCTTCACCTGAACACACAGCTTTGTAAGATTAGCCAGTCAACTCTGTAATTACAAACAGTGCAACTCTTTCAACCTCATCTCTTATCCCCTGGAGCATTAATTATGAGCTATATGACCCCTAATTAATTATGACCCCTAATCACAGCTCTCTGACCTCATTTGAGATAGTGTCACTGGGCATATCCTTCTTTATTCTTAAACAGAAAATTTTAAAAGACACAAGTACAATATGTGAAAAGAATTAGATGTTTCACATGAATTCCACATTTTAAAATCTGTCCCCCCTTAATACAAAATGCGTAATATTTCTTCTGGAATGGGGAAAAAAGATCTTACTGAGACTCATATTTAAAATGATGGTTTTCACTTCCAATATTACTCTCTTCCATGAGAATGAAAAATATTATTAATTGTAGAGAGTGTTAAAGAATTTCAATCTTCCAAATCTGGCATGATGTTGAGCAATGGAAAATATAAAATAAATCTATCTGACCTTAAAACGTGCAACATTCTCCTTTGAATACCCCAAAGGATAGCATTATTTTTTCTTCAGGTCCAATTACTCTAGTTAGTTGCAGAAATGGTGTGTAAATGAACACCAAATTGGCAGCAGGATTTATTGAATTTCAATTTTTAGATCCTATAGGTGAAGCCTAGAATAATTAATTAAAGTGACAGAATAAAATAAAAATGCCATAAACTTAGGAGATGTAAAAGTAAAATGAGGTAAATTACGTATTTACTTCTTCAGGTTAAGACTGAAGAGTAATTTTTTTTTATTTATAGAACAAGGACTAGAGCTTAGAACCAGAGCAAAAAGTAGGAAATATAAGTAATAAAATATAACATCTTAAATGGAAAGTTGGTAGCAGGAGACAGGTAATCATGGTGAATTCATTAGTTTTGCTGTTGGAGAAGCAAGATAATGTACAAATGTAGTAAAGAAAATATATTGATATAGTATGTTATTCAGATTTTGGTTGTTAAGCAGAAACCAAATAGCAATGGTTAAATCTGGCCACCTCTAGGAGATGAGAATGAGGCTATGAGGCAAATAATATTATTTTTTACTTAATACTCTCTTTATTGCTTAATTTTTTTACATGTTAATATCTTACTTTACAATAAAAAGTAACAACTTTGTGATTATAATAATGTCATAAGGTATATACCACACTGGCCTCGGCATTCTTTCTTGGCATGAATTCAAACAAGGCCATGAAGTGATTGCATTCTTAATTCATGAGAAATATTAAAAGGTAACTTGTTCAAGCCTCTTTGAGATAGATGAATGACTACTAGAAATATATTTCTTAACACTATTTTAATGCCTTTGATAAATGAAAACTCACTATATTTTAAAGCTGGGTCCACTTAGTATAACTCTAATCATTTTTATGTTCCTTATTACATATCAAAAGCTACCTTATTTCAATGTTGCCCATCTATTCTTGAGTTAATTACTGGCAAAAAATGTATTTGAATTGGGGGGATTAAATATTAGACATTAGACTTATAGAAACATCTATATTTCAAAAGTGGCAATAAAACACATTTATACAAATTATACCAGTTTGTTAACAATTCACTAAATCCCATTTAACCACTATAAATGGGCACCGAGGGATACATCAGTTTTGTCATCTGGTGGAATCGCTCTCCCCTGCTAACAATAATAGACATTGTTATTAAAGTGTACTATGATCCGTGAAGAAGTGCCAACAGCATATTTCAATTCAATAGAAAATTACCTCCACTGCTACTTTAAAGCCAAACAAAACTAAGAAGGGACTAATCTGCATCTCCATACTGTTGAAAATGTATGGTCATTTAGAGGATATTTATGCTATTGAATATCTATTTTATAACCTCTTCCAACAGCACTATCAATCTTGGATTTTCTCTATTACTATGAATTTACAATCATCTTTATTTCGTTGTAATTGTGGGGGATTTGTCTCTTATTTAACTGCTCTTTACCTCAAGGACAAAAGAATACGTCAGCGAAATTTTCATTCTAATAATGCAAGTTTACAGATTACATATATCCTTTATAATATGTGTTATAATTTATCTGCAAGAAGAAATATAAACATAGAATGAGCTCAGCAAAGTCCTTTGTGCTCAAACATTTTGCATTCCTTCCAAGGGGAAAGAGAATAAATAGATTCAAAAGTTGATGACATACCCTCTTGCTTCAATATTTAGGAGACACTGTGGCCACAGTTTGTGTGTGCCTAAACCAGCACAGCAAAACCACTTTTCACTGCAGCGTTTCCCACCTGAGGAAGTGGTCCTCACACAGGCCTGCCACCCTCTAGGTCCTGTGGTCCAGTGAGCTGAAGCCTCTTGACTCTGACCTTTCAGAAACAGCTGGATGGGACACATGCATGTGTGTGTTTGCTCACATTCACATGTTCATGAATGCGAAACTCTAAATATCATCAAAGCTTTCATATCTGGTGGCTAAACTTTACCTATCACCCCCCCAAATTCCTTAAAATAATCAAAATGATATATTCTTTTAGGCAAGCACACGTAAGAACAATTTATCTTTTTCAAAAATAGACAAGGGGGTTCTGGACAGATTGTAGATGTAAAGAAATAGTTAATTTTTTTCTATTCTTCCCAATATCCCTATAAAAACAGATGGATGACATCTACAACAAACCCAGACCATCATTTATCTTCACAAATGAAGAAATGAAAGCAGCTAGAGCCAGGCGTTGAACCCAGGCAGTGCTACTCCAAAGCCCAAACTCTTGCCGACGACGCTATGCTACAAAATGTGTAGGAGGCTCCCATCAGTGTTTAAAGCTTTGTGGGTTTACTTGATTACTTTTATATAAAGATGGTAGTATGATAAGAGCAGACAAGCAGGATTACTTCCTTTTCAGTGTGTTGTAGGCAGGAAGAACAATAAGCTTTTACAAGGCAGCTTTCCCCTAAAAATGTCACTTATGTACGTGTGTTTGCCTGTTTGTGTTGTTCCCCTTACTTTCAATAGTGGCCACTGGAATATGTTCTGTGATCATCTGGGATCAAGGGATTGTTCAGGCAGACGCCAGCACAAAATATCACCAGAAAGTATTCCTCATCTCTACAACTTCATGGTGACAGAAAAAGGAAATCGTTGAAAAGGAATGAATCTGAGCATTTAGCATTCCAATTCTATAATTTGCTGTACAGTGCAACATTGGAAAATTTTTGTAAAATTTTGCAAAATTATGTAAGCATAATTACATCCAAAACCCATAAAAGATGTACTGTGCAATTCTGGTATAAAGCTGTGGTGACCTGTTATCAGAAAACTAGTGGAGGATTTTAACCAATATGAATGAAGGAACCTCTATCTAATTTTCCTTTGCTCCAGGGACTGTATATTTCTCATTGTTGCTTTAAAACTTCTACTCCTTTATTGGCAAGTCTTCACTTCAGTACCTTTATTACTTGTTCTTAGTCTACATTTCCACATTTCCAGACTTTAAATCTATTTTATTTGTTTATATTTTTTAGACTGAGTCTTGCCCTGTCGCCCAGGCTGGAGTACAGTGGCATGATCTTGGCTCACTGCAACCCCTGCCTCCCAGGTTTAAAGAATTCCCCCTGCTACAGCCTCCCAAGTGGCTGGGATTACAGGCACCTGCCACTACACCCAGCTAATTTTTGTATATTTAGTAGAGACGGGGTTTCGACATATAGGCCAGGCTGGTCTCGAACTCCTGAGCTTAGGTGATCGGCCCACCTTGGCCTCTCAAAGTGCTGGGATTACAGGTGTGAGCCACCGCGCCTGATCATCCACACCTTAAATCTGATTCTGCCCTTAGAGATGTGCAAAAATAACTGCTGCTGCCTGCCTGCCTTATTACTGCAGAAATGGTGTTCTCATTTTAAAATCTGAGCTCTCTTTGTTCATCTGTATTGTTGCAACAACAGCCTTCTCTTTGCTCCTAGGAGTCATGATGTTTTATTCTTGTGTCTTTAGCAGGGAGAGACTCTACACTTTTGCATCTAACCTGAACAAAGAATTTCCTTGAGATATTTCCTGTGTTTCTGAACCATTAAACATCCTCCTAGAAACAGTACTTCAGTAACTTTATTTTCCAGTCAATTCACTTGCAAAGTCATTAAGGCAAAATGAAAACATCAGCATGAGTCTTCATTTGTTCTGCCTTCTCACCAGACATGAAGGGCCATACAGCTTGTTCAGGCGGTTGGCCACTGTACTGGACATCAAAGCTTAGAGTTAGGGAACATAGAACGGCGAGAGCCAAATGCCAATGCATCCATGTCAAAGAGTACCAGATTAAAAACAGGTAGATAATCACACTTCAAATCAATAGTGCAAATCAGGCAAGGAAAACGATGGTTCCTGGTTTGAAAAAATGCAAGATAAATACCACGAGAACTTGGTGAAGAATTTCCAAAGCAGACAGTGGTGAAGAAACAGAAGAGCATGAATGAAACAACACACAGCTAGGAGACTTATCTAATTCAAAAGCACCTGTACCTGGGAGATTTGTAAGTGTTTTTGAATGAGGACTGAAATAGACATTTTTCTTTCTTTCTTTTTTTTTTTTTTTGACTGCTTAAGCAAGAAAACCATTTCAATAGTAAGAAATCAATGTGAGACCTCTGTTATGAGAATTTAAATTATAATTTGGCAAGTCAATTGGAAAGTACATTTCTGTAATATGGATAGAGTCAATATAAAAATATAATAACTTTTCTGTTTTCTTTTATCAGCTGCTCTTTGTAAATTTAAGATATGTGAGAATTCCATAATCTTTCAGATGCTTTTTCTTCATTTCAGAAATAAATTTGTGCATTGATGACTGGAGGAATTTGTGTGTCTCACAATTTCACCTAGAATTTTCAAATATATCTAACATCTCATGAAAAGAAGAAGTTGTGTATTATATCTATATAAACACAAAATAGAACTTAATAATTACTATTGTCTTTACGTGGCAGAGTTAGTACATTTTTCAGGTATTATATTAACAGTAAAAAATTTCAGCCCTTCCCTGAGCCTCCTACACAGAATCTGTTTTTCTTCTATTTGTTTATATTTTTAAGTGTATCCCATTTGTGAAACATTCACATTTGAATAATAAAATTTACCCTTCTGCATTTGAGTAAAAAAAGGAGTCTTTTAATTCAAAATGTGTTTTAAAAATATATAAAACATGTTTCTTTTGGCCTAAAAATGTAGAAAAAAATTAACCAACATATGCCTAGTCTTCAAGGCTGGCTAGTCAAGGATAAAAATAATAACTTAATTAAAAATTCAATTCATTTAAAAATGTTATTTAATTTTATTTTTGAGGCAGAAGAAAACATTTATAGTTAGTTCTGAATTATTATTGAAAAGCTTGCTATCCTCTCTAAATTCTCATCAATTTTAGCATCATTATAATGTCCTCCGATCCTGCTTCATACAGGAACATAGACAGCTACCAAGTCTACCAGATGGGACTCCTTCTTTAATGGTCTGTTGAAGGATGGGAATCACTCTTCTCCCTCTAGGATCTGAGCGTTCTGCTACTCCAGGAGGCCCACATTCTGACAGCTAAGGAAGTGAGAGGCCAAGATCTGAATTACTTGTGAAGTGTAAATCGCATACCTGGCACGATGGCACTAAAAATGCCTGCTGAGCTATTGAGTCAGCTGTCGAAAAATAGTATGTTGGAAAGATGAGTGCTTGACTTTTAATTGTAGCTATCTGTACTGCTTTCACCAGAAATAAAGACTACACTAACAGCTTAGCCATTTCTCCACTCCCTACCTCCCACGAAAAGACAAGAAAGTGTAAAGGGAAATTACAGAGCAACATGGCAGCGTAATTCCAGATTTGTAAGTTTACCAGCTAATAAAGCCACGAGAAGACAGGCATGCACTAGGGAATGCTTTTTCACTATTGTAGACAAAACAATGCTTGAGGGAATAACATGCTAATAAAACACTGTGAGTTATGATTATTCCACATGATCAGAGCAGCAGAGCTCTCCCAAGGAGATGCATTCATACCCCAACAATTAGGGAGGAATGGTTCTCCTTTCTTGTGAAAGAAGAACATACGACACTGCAAAATCATATTTGAGCCATAAATTCACCCTTCCTTGTCATCTTTTATAAACATGAAATAATTGTTTTGGGTTAGCACATTTAACAATTCATGCAGCCAAAACCTAGGTATGTCCTTCAAAAGACAAGTTCAAATTTGCTCAATTTCTATCTGCATAGATTTTTGTCACTGTATCCTATAACAACCAACTTATGTAATTGATGAAACTTCTAGATTGTCTCTGGATAAAAACACAGCTATACAGCCCATGATTTTAGTTCTTATCTACTCACAATTTGGTTATTTGAGTAAATCAAAGCAAGATTACACTTACTGTCTGAGAAGCAGTGGATATTGTGGAAAATATTCAGACTTTGAAATAAGTTAGAAACAGTTATTTTCAAATCTTTGCTCAACGATTACTTGATGACAACTTTCTTTACATAAACCTTAATTTTTACATTCATAAATTTCGGATTATTTTTGGCAGCGATTTGTGAAAACTGAAATAGTAAATTTTAGGTTCCTAGCACATAGCAGATGCATAATATACACTCACAGTATTTTTATTATTTTGTAGTTGTCTTATGATCATAAAAGTCATGATAACAGGATTATTAATTTTATATTGCTGCTATGACAATATCAGAAACTTAGCACATAAAGCAACAGAAATTCATTATCTTCCAGTTCTGAATATCAGAAATTCCACAGCAATCTCAGCAGGCTAAGGTTAAGGTATCACTAGCAGGGTGTGTTTTCGTCCGGAGCCTGCAGCAGAGAATTCATTTTCTTTGCCTTTTCCAGGTTCTAGTGGCTGCCCACATTCCTAGGCTCTTTGCCCTGTCCTCTGTCTTCAAAGCCAGTAACGTCAACTTTGTCCTTTGCTGTTGCTATGGTTCTGGTTCTCATGTCCACTTTTCTCTTCTCCCTCTAAGGATCTTTGTGATTATATTGGGCCCTGCAAGATACTCTACCTATATAAGGAGGGTTGATTAGCAACCTTAATTATATCTGCAACCTTAATTCTCCTTTGCCGTGTAACATAATATGTTCACAGCTTCCAAAGATTAGGATGCAAACATCTGTGGGCCATTATTTTGCCTACTGCAGATGGCCACAGATATAAGCAATGTCTAGACTGTGCAAATACAAACAAAGCCAGATCTGCGATTCCCATAGTCATACTGATTGTTTTTGTTGTCTGAATTATTGTTGAGAAAAACAGTTTGGTCTAGTTATGGCCTGAAGACTTACAAAATTAAATTCCTGGTTTTTTTTTTTCATGACTGAATCATGATTCCATTTTCTAGCGATACCTCTGTATTTACTGCTCATCAATAATAGGCCTATTATAAACGTATATACCCACCTAAACCAGCTGTCCTTTCTTAGTGCAAATCAATATTAATTTCGTTTTGGGGCTTTCACCAGATCAAAAAGACGGGTAGAATGTAGCTTTACCCTTTCTCGCTTTTTTTGACCTTATCTTAAGGAAGCCTCAGGGAAAAAGAAATCTATTTGATTTATATATTTATGACATATGGTAAAAGATAAAGGGAAAATCAGTCATTATTCTAAGCAGAATAAAAAACTTAAATTTTAGTTTTCCTTTAAGACACATGAGGCCATTCTCTTAATACCCATTTTTTTTCATTAACATTGATGTAATTCACAAAAGTAACTGACAGCAAAAAATAATATTTGTCACATATTTTCAAAAGTGAATTGCTTAAAAGATGTTATAGAGTTATGCCATTTTAGCTGAGAAACATCCCTCAGGCAACTTCTGCCTTCAGGCAAGGGACAGAAAGGAACAATTCTTATTCTACGGCCTACTGCAAATAATGCTTAGAGCCTCAGTTTCCACAGTTTTCTGGCAGCTGACCGGTCCTGATAAAGAAATGTGTTTTAGACAGCTTCACAGATGCCTAAACTGAACAGTCATAAGTCAAAAATTGATCAGACTCCAGGAACTGAATCTTGGGGTTCTGTACAGTCTGAAGAACTGTAGTGTATGACAACCACTGCCGTTTGGAGAACAGATTACAGAGAAATTGAAAAAGTCTGGAATATGTATTTTCTCACTAGCCATTAAAAGCTGATAACCTTGGGTAAATTAGATGGGACATTTTTGTCATTCTTCTCTCTGGATTAACATGTGGCTCAGTGTAAAACCCAAGCAGATAGGGTTGCACATCTGCTTCCTCAGTTGGGGCCTACACAATTGCTCTAGAATTCTTACAGGACCCTGTGACTAAAGGCTTGATGTCTTAGTTCAGTGCTCATCAAAAGCAAATGAGCGTGAAACTCACCCTGGAATCTTGTTGAAATGCATGTTCAGTAGGTGTGAGGTGGTGCCTGGAGTTCTACATATCTGACGAACTCCCTGGAGAAGTTACAGCCAGTTGGCCAGAGCGACACTTAGTCCACTAAATCCCCTGCACTATGGATTTCTCTACTTTTCTGTATGTTAAATGTCCCTAATGCATTTTGTCTTCCTCAGTTTGTCCATAGCCTCTACAGTGATACAAGACATTTTCAATTTTGCTGATGGATTTCATAATGTAGAATAGGTCATAACTTAAATATGTATTAAATATTTATTATACTTAACATGAAGAAAATGTGGCTGGCATATATTCTTTTAAAGAAAGTTTTTCTTAAAATCTACTTTCCAAGAATCTCTGGTTTCAATTTCTAAACTGTTATTTTTCTATGTTTTAGTGTCTTAGTCATTATAAGCCAGACACATTTGAACATGTATTATGCATTATGTATTCTAAGAATAAAAGATGAGCAAGATAATTTTATTGTTTTTAATGATCATAGATGAGAGGATGGGAAAAGGAACTCTGAATCATTGGAGAGAGCTAAAAGGATCTCCCAGCAAAGTATGTTCCTAACATTTCTAGATGGCACAGTCTAGTTAGGGGGTAGAAGTCAATCTGCTACGACAGCCATCAGAAAAACATAAACATCATGATTCGTAATGATTGCCTTAAGGACAATCTAGAGGTTCATGGTTCAAAACTGACATGATCAAGCCAGAGGGTACAATCTGAAGAGAACATGTATCCAAAATGGAAAGAGAACATAGCCTTACTAACACTCTTTTCACCATTTACATTGACTTATATGGGGACAAGCTTAGTGTTAGAGGGGGCCAAGGATGCATCTCTAAGGAGTTTAAAGACTTGAAGGAGAAAACAAAAACATTTAGCTCTAGAGAGAATTTGTAATGCTATAAAAATAATGTCAACTGATATACTTAAGCTGGTTTATAATAACAGACTAATGACTAGAAATGAAGTATACCTTCTTAGATCTATTGAAGAATACTTTCCCTTGGATAAGAGCTTACTTCATTTAGACTATAACGACTAGTATATGACTATACAAATATGTTGTTTAAAAACCTAGACATATTAAGATGGGAGGCCAGGAATCATAATACACCAGGCAGATGTAATCCTATATGATTTAAAGTGTAGCAGATATTGTAGGTGAAGCAAACACCAAAGACAGAGCCACATACAAGAAACTCTTTTATGGAAGAGACGGGGTGCATGTCACAAAGTAAGTAATATTTATATTGTGCCTTTATGAAGGATAAAATTTTGCCATGTGGCATTAAAAGTAATTAAAAGTAATACAACTAAATAATAAGTTTAATGAAATGTATAGTTAATTGAGATGTAACGTGGGCCAAGATACAATTTTGTGCGGGGACAGTGTTAGAAAATGAATTTCTAAAGAACGTTAAATACTCAACATGACATCTTTCCCTTTATAGTTAACATCATCATAATGCTGAAGAGAAAAACTTCCTGGGTCTTGCCACCACAATTTCTGATACAGAAACTGTCTCCATATTTACTACTAGATTTTGGATATCTCTTGAAAATTAGAATTGGGAGCAGAGAACATGGAAATAGTACAGAAAGGTTTTAATACTGTTCAGCATTGCCCAGTACGTAACAGAATTGAATAGATGCTCAGAGTGTGCTGCTGCTCTATGAGACCTTCAATAGGGTGGGCCCCTTATTCATTGTGCAGGAAGATAACAGTAGGATGTGTAAAGTGGTTCATGGTGCACTGGTTACCAACTTGTCTAAGTCTGGTAAGATAGAACACACTCATACACAACAAGTTACAGGAAATGGATTTATTCACTAAAGAAAAGCAGCAAAAAAACAAAACAAAACAAAAAAACCCAGAAGCCTAGAATTTATTATGAGCCAGCCTTCAAAGCTCAGAAAGATGCCAGGGGCAGATAGAGTGTCACCTGTTTGTACCTCACAGCTGAGAAACCCTGGAAAGTAGTTTTCTCTAGGTTTTATACCACAGGGTCATCTGACTCACTGAGATACATTGTTGAAGAGCATTCTTTTTCTAGGGCAATGCTAGAATGGATTCCAAGCTGTTCCTTCTGGTCTCTCTCAATCTCAGGTTGTTATACTCCCAGCACATCTAGTTATTCTTGAGAACTATAAGTGAGAAAGAGAGGAGAACTGGGTTGGTCAAAAACTCCCCAGAGAACTGCCCTTCATGTAGGTGTAGAAAAAGAAACCCTAGTGGTAATCACAGAGACTTCACATCTACATCAAGATTCATATCCCATGTATTAATCCATTCTCACACTGCTAATGAAGACATGCCCAAGACTGGGTAATTTATAAAGGAAAGAGGTTTAACGGACTCATGATTCCACATGACCAGGGAGGCCTTACAATCATGATGGAAGGAAAAGGAGAAGCAAAGGCATGTCTTACATGGCAACAGGCAAGAGAACTTATGCAGAGAAACTCTGCTTTATAAAACCATCAGATCTCATGAGACTTATTCACTATCATGAGAACAGCATGGGCAAGACTTCTCCCCATGATTCAATTACCTCCCACTGGGTCCTTCCCATGATATATGGGAATTATGGGACCTACAATTCCAGATGAGATTTGGGTGGGGACACAGGCAAACCATATCATCCCACCTCTGCAACTTATTAAGTATATGACCTCTGGTAAGTTATATTTTCTGTGCAATTGAGGATGACAAAAGTTCCCAAGGCATAGAGTGCCTGCAATAATTTTTAAATTCCAGGAAATACATGTGCTCAGAAGGTAGTCTGTGCTTTAAAACAATGTTAGGTATTATCAGGGTCTCCCATTGTAATACAGGTTGTTCTTTTATTCATCTATACACCCCCTGTATTCTCTCTTCATTTTTCTAAAGTGTGACTTTTATAATGCTTGGTTTTCCTTATGTTATTTATTTCCATTCTTTGTAAAAACTCTATTCGATGAGATTTGCTGTACAGAAGCAAATCTTCCATCTTGTTCTCATGCACAGTGACTGATTTGCATTTAATGCAGGCATAGCTCTTTTCAAGCGTAAGTATAAAGCCCCATATTAGAATGAACACATCTGTTTATCTGTCCGTGAATAGATTTAACTTTGGCTTAAAATATAGCCGGTTTGGTTGTACTATTTAGCTTCTTAAACCAATCACTTCTTTATAAACTGGCACAATCAATTATCTTTTGGCAGCACTGGTTTGCTTCCAGATTTAAAAATATTTCAAGAGCTGTATTCTACATCCACAATTCTAAAGTTAACTGTGTTTCAGAATGAAGCTGAGGCTATGAACAGAATTATGTTATGCGACAGACCAATTTTTATTTACAATTTATTTATTACCATGATTTTACATGTTTGCTTAATTCTCTGTGGATTGACAACAGAGCAAAGATCATGGAAGGACTTAAGCATAACACCTTTCCTCACCTGTTTTAGCAAGGACAGACTTTGGCCTGGTTCATTTTTCAGGTGGTAGGATATATTTTTCATAAGGCAGTGATCTCTGTAATTCCTATTCATATGCCAAATTAATATCTTAGAAATCTGTTGGAAATTGCCAAAGATAACCCATTCTGAAAATAATTACTTGTCATAGCTTCATGTGTAGATATGTGATTAAAACGTAAATCAAATGTAAACTGTTTCTTGATGTTCTTCAATAAAGTTAAAAATCACAAGCAGTCAACTATCTCTTGAGCTATAATAGAACAAACACAACATAATAATACTAATACTAATAATAATATCAAATATTGAAACAAAAACTTTATCCCATAGTTTAAGTCATTTCATTTCTATTTAAATATATGTTTAATGTCTCATTTTTCTCCTATACATTTCAAGTAAATTTTATTAAGGTTAATTTACCCATAATAAAATGAAACCATTTTAGAGTACAATTCTGTGAGTGTTGACAAATGTATACAGCGGGCTAATCACCACCACAACCTACAACATTCCCACCATACCAGAACACTTTCTCATGTTTCTTTTCTGTCAGTCCTTGCTTCTTTCAGGTTCACCCCCAACCAACAACTGATCTACTTAGGTCTCTGTAGATCAGAATTATCTTTTCTAGAGGAATCATATTACATTACATGTACTCTCTTTTGTATGGTTTCTTTTCCTCAGACTAATGATTTTGAGATTCATCCATGTTATATGTTGTTAGTTTATTCTTTGTTATTAGTGAATAGTATTCCCTTGCGTGAACATGATATAGTGTGTTTATTCATTAATTGATAGGTTTTCTTTTGCTGTTAGGTATAAGCCTATTATAAACATTCAGTACTAGTCTCTATGTAATCATAGATTTTTATTTACCTTCAGGAAATATCAGTAGTGAAATTGCTCAACCTTTTAATAACTATATGTTTAATTTTGCCTTTTGCTCCACATCTTCACCAACACTTAGATTTTTCTTTTTAATTTTACCCATTCAAGTGAATATTTAATGCTCTTTAACCATGGTTTAGATTTGCATTTTCCTGTTGACTCTTGTGATGTGCTTATGCAAGTCTTTTGCCCATTTTAAAATTAGATACTTTTTCTTTTGAATTGTGCAAATTCTTTATATGTTATGTGTACACATCCTTTGTCACATATATTTACTAAAAATAGTTTCTCCCAATCTGTTGTTTACTTCTCATTTTCTAGTGGTATCTTTGAAGAGCAGAAATAATTAATTCTAATGATGTACAACTTATTTTTTTTTACTTTTGTGATTACTGCTTTTTGTTTGGTGTGTAAAGATTCTTTACCTACCTCAAGTTTTAGAAGATTTTCTCCCATATTTTCTTCTAGATGTTTTTTAGTTTTAGCACTTAACTTTAGGTGTATAGTCAACTTCTAGCTAATTTTATATTTGAAGTAACCAAAAGCTTCTTTTGAGGAAAAGAAGCCAAAAGTAAAAAATCATATTTTGAAGAAGGATATCTAATTTTTCCATCATTTGGGGGAAGATAATCCTTTCCTCCACTTGGCCATATAGATATGGGTCAATTTCTGTACTCTCTATTTAATTCCATTGATATATTTTTCTATGTTTATGCTGATATCTCATTTATTTACTATAACTATAATAAGTCTTAATATCAGTTATTAAAAAGTCCTCAAATCTGTTCTTACTTTTCAAAATTGTTTTGACTGCCAATGTCTTTGAATTTCTGTATAACTTTTAGAAGCAGTTTGTTCATTTTTACAAAAAAAACTATAATTATTTTTTAAAATCTTGATTTGGGTTTCAATACATCTATAAAAAAATTGGAAAGAATTGATATATTAACGATGAATTTCCTAATAAATCTTGATATTTTATCTTCACTTATTTAAGTCTTCTTTAAATTATCTTAGCAGTATTATAGTTTTCAGTATACAAGTCTAACATATATCTTGGTAAATTCATACAGAAGTGTTTCTCGATTTTAGATGTATTTGTAGATAGTTTTATGTTTTAAATTTTATTTTTCAATTGTTCATTGCTATAATATTGACTTTTATATATTAATCTTGTATCTTTGTGACTTTGTTAATCTCAATATTTTTTCAAGTTACATACAAGGTATTTTGTAGCTATTTTAGAATTTTTCATGTATACAATTACATCATGTGCAAAGGCAATTGTGATTTCCTTTAATATACCTTCTAAACCTACTAGACACTGAAGCATAATGTTGAATAAAAGAGGTAACAATGGAATTTTTCTGTCTTCTTTCCAAGAGAGTGAGTGGGTGAAGGGAATCATTTAGTCTCTCATTATTAAGTTTGATATTAGCTATAGGTTTTCATAAATGATATTTATCAAATGGGGGAAATTTCTTTCTATTTGTAGTAGACTAAGAAGGTTTTTTTTTGTTTATTTATTACAAATGAATGTTTAATTTTGTCAAATGTTTTTGTCACATCTATTGAGAAAATTATCTGTTTTCTCATTATTTTATTAACACTACATATTATTTTTTAATACTTTTTGAATGTTAAGCCAATCTTGAATTTCTGGGATAAATCCTACTTGGTCATGATGTGTTAACAATTTTGTGTTTTGTTGGATTCACCTTCTTAACCATTATTGAAGGGTTTTGAATCTGTTTCATAATTTTCTTTTTATGTGACGCCTGTTTTGTTTTCATTATTAGGGTTATGTTAATCACATAAAATAAATCAGAAAGTGCCTCCTAATCTTATTTCTTGAAAGAACTGTCTATATTGATTTATTCCTTAAATGTTGGCTGGAATTGATCATTGAGGACATCTGGCCCTGAAGCCATCTTTGTGAAAGAGGTTTTTAGTTATGAATTCAGTTTCTCTAATAAATTTGTGGTTATCTAAGTTTCATATTTTTTTCTTGTGTGAGTTATGGTAATTTATAAGTTTATTTTCAGGAATTTGTCTATTTCATTTTTTTTCAAGTTTATGGATAAAACTTATTAAATTCCTTACTATAATGACTTTTGGAACCATGTGATATCTGCTGTTTTACTCTTGATACTTATGACTTTTGTATATTTTTTGTTTCCTAGTCCATCTAGACGTTTATCAGTCTATTGATAACAAAAAACACAAGTTTTTGTAACCTTTCAATTAAAATATAACATACAGATATGGTAAAATACACAAATCTTAAACATATTCCTCAGGAACATCTTACAAATGAATATGCTTCCATAACCACCACCCTAGTTCAGATGCAGAATTTTATCAGCAATCAAGAGCCTTTATCTTATCATCTTCCAGCCCATATTTCCCCCAAAGTTAACCACTCTTTTAACTTCTACTACCTTCAGTTACTTTGCCTGTTTTAGAATCTCATATAAATGAAATCATATGAACTATACTTTATATGTCTGGATTCTTGGTTAATATATTTTTAACACGTATCCATGATATTATGCACAGCATTAGTTAAGTTGCCCATGAAGAAAAATAAATAAGCAAAAGAATGAAAACTAGACCCTGGGCTTCCCGTGTCCTTGCAGAGTGTTCTTTCCCACCATTCTCACACTCATTTGTGTGTGAACATCCAGATTCTAAAACTCTAGAGAATACAGACTATTTTCTATACTTCCCAAACAATACATTCACAGTCCTGAATTTTTACTTTTTAATAGAAATGCATTGACCCGGCTGGAATGGTCAAGATTTGTTAGGATTTTACCAGCAAGTAGAAAAAGAACGAAGCTGGGCCTTTTCCAGTTACCATCTTACTGACCGTGGATAAGTCACTTAATTTTTCTGAGCCTTACTTTGCTTCTCCATGAAGGAGGAGTAGTATGACTTGCCTTATCCTATTAACAGAAATACAGCGGGACTCCAGTAAAAACATGCAAAAGTACTTTGTCAAGAGAAAATCAACACATTTTTTACAAATGTTTTGTTAACATAATAAATGAAGCATTGAAGCTTAACATCCAAATCTTGAAAGCTAAAAAAAAAAAAAAAAAAAAAAAAAAATCCCAGCAGTCTGTTTCTGTCAAATCTGTGCCGGTATTCAACTGGGTAGGTAGGGGAGATGGTTGGGATGGGCTAGGTCCATTCTCTGAGACACACACACATGCTAAGACAGGAGTTACGTGCCAAGATGGGGCAAAGTGGAAAGACAGAAGGAATTAGAAGTTCCCATATGGGGTTTGTTTTCAGTTCATGAGATACATATTTCTATTAAATACATTATCATAAAACCGCTTCTAGCATTCGAAATTTGTATTTTATTTTTAAATTTACATACAGTAAAATTTTTTCTTTCTGGTGCTGGCCACTGGTTTCATTAATTTTCTGTATTGTTTATCTAATTTTGAGTTCATTATGTCCACTCTTATCATCATAGATTCATCTTTTGATTTACACAGAGGCTGATTCTCTTTTCTTTTTTCCTTTTCTTTTTACCTTTGGTGGAAGGTGGGGTTAAAGCAGAAGCTTAGAACATTAATTTCAGACAATTTCTCTTTTCTAATGAAGCATTGAAATATATCAGTTTCTCCCTCAGCACTATATTATTTGCACCTCATACTTTCTGATAGGCTGTTTTCAGTGCTATCTAGGGGAAAATGTTTTCTAATTTCTCTTCAGCTATCACGTTACTTATGAGTTTCATAGACTTACAACATTTAATTTCTAAATACTTGAAAATCTTTCAGATTTGTTTTATTTATATATAACTTAAATCTTTAATTTTTACGTATGATTATAGTTATTTGAAGTTTATTTTTTCTTTCATTGCTGCAATATAAAAATCTAACTGAATTTTGTATATTGATCTTTCTTTTTTTTTCTTTCTCTTTTCTTTTTCTTTTTCTTTTTTTTTGAGACGGAGTCTCGCTTTGTGGCCCAGGCTGAAGTGAGCGGCGCCATCTTGGCTCCCTGCAAGCTCCGCCCCCCGGGTTCCCGCCATTCTCCTGCCTCAGCCTCCCGAGGAGCTGGGACCACAGGCGGCGCCACCACGCCCGGCTGGTTTTTTGTATTTTTAGTAGAGACGGGGTTTCACCGTGTTAGCCAGGATGGTCTCCATCTCCTGACCTCGTGATCCGCCCGCCTCAGCCTCCCAAAGTGCTGGGATTACAGGTGTGAGCCACCGCGCCCGGCTCTCTTTTCTTTTCTTTTTTCTTTTCTTTTCTTTTCCTTTTTTTCTTTTCTTTCTTTCTTTTTCTTTTTTCCCCGAAATCTAACTCTGCCTCCCAGTCTAGAGTGCAGTGGCGTGATCTCAGCTCACCACAACCTCCGCCTCCTGGGTTCAAGCCATTCTCCTCCCTCAGCCTCCAGAGCAGCTGGGATTACAGGTCCGGGGCCCCCCACCTTCCCAGCTAATTTTTGTATTTTTAGTAGAGACAGAGTTTCACCATGTTGGTCAGGCTGGTCTCGAATTCATGACCTCAAGTGATCCCACCTCAGTCTCCCAAAGTGCTGGGATTACAGGCATGAACCGCCGCTCCCAGCTTGATCTTTCATCCAGGGACTTTGCTAAACTCAAATATTTGTTCTAGTAGTACTTTTTTTTTTTCTAAAAACTTCAGATTTTTTTTATGTACACATTATGTTTCCTTCAAATAAAGAAAAATTTACCCATCTTTTCCAATCTGGATTATATTTATGTATATGTCACATAACAGATTTGGTGTAATTTTCCATCTTTTACATTTCTTGTGGTTTGTTTTATTGCTATATATATATATAAAAATGGGGAATAGTACGTGTGCTCTTGAAACTGATGTAAATGTTGTTGCTGTTGAATGAGGTTCTCTTCAAATGTCAATCGGTTCATGTAAAATAATAATGTTCACATAGTCTAGATTCTATTTTTTTTTACTTGTTTTCTCAATTACAGGGAGAGGAGCGCTATAGTTTCTAACTCTAATTGTAGAAACATCGGTTTCTCCTTTCAGCTTTGTCAAGTTTTGCTGTATGTGCTTTAAAGCTGTTTTCCATGCGTAGTGTTTAGAATTCCTGGGTATTCTTGAAGAATTAATCCTTTGATCCTTATAAAGTGATCTTTATCCCTGGTTATATTTCTTTTTCTAAGCTTGACTTTGTCTGACATTAATATAGCCAATCAACTCCCTTATGTTTAATGTTTGCATGGTATAGTTTCCTCCCATCATTTCACTTATTGACTTATTGTATGTTTGTATTTAAAGTGCATTTTTCCTTCCCTTAGTGGTTAATTTTATGCTGTTTCCCAATGTCTGGAAACAGTTGTTGAATAAATATTGCCCCCTTTGTTTCTGTTTACAAAACAAAAATTTGTGTGTAGTGGGATAACAAGTTCAGTACCATTATTCCTTCATAGCTGAATGTCTATATGTTTATACATTTTTACCTTCTCATTGCTGTGTCCTGGTATTTTTAATCTATACACAGTGTTACCATCATGTTAATGACTACTGTACGTCCAGAACATAATACTTTTCTTATCTCTTGGTAATACTCTTTTACACGGTGAATAACAGCTTGCATTCTGTTTTATGATTCCAAGTGAAATGAGTATTGACTATATATAAATGGCATTTATCATCATGATGCATTTGGAAAAACTTCAAAGGACTAAAATATGTATCTATCTACACACTTTAAAATGCGAACCACAAAATGGATGATAATCTAAGCTCTTCCAATCGTGAAATATGGACAAAAAAGACATACCATGATTTAAGTATAATAGTAAATACATTCAAAGGTGAATTACAAGTTGATGATAAAAAATTGCTGGCAACTAATTCCAAATGGAAAACATAATTATTTACTGAAATATTAAAAATTAATTTCTTTTTATTTATGGTATTTAGATATACAAAATAAAATTTCAGTTATATTAAGAAATTGCATGAAGTTTATATTAAAAATCTTGTGGTAGCAATTTTATTAGCAGTTGTGGTTTAAAAGGTCTTACCTCACTATAATTGGATATGCCAAATTTTATTTTAGCATGTCAGCATGTCTTCCATATTTGGGATTCTTTTTTTTTACTTGAGCTAGTGAATTTATTCTATAAAGCTTACATTTTCAGATTTGACCCTTAAACCTCATAAAATTGTATTTTCTTAATTATAATAAAAGTTCTTAGTGAATAATTCCCTAAATGTTCAAAAGTTCTACTAATTTACTTTTCATTCCTTTCATCTTTTTTATATAATGATATAATACCTTCTTAATTATCTTCTTGGTACACTGCCTATAGCATGTTTTAAGATAAGTTTTCTTACTACTCTAAAATTGATTCCCAGGCTGGATGACAGTTATATTTTATATATACACACATATACTTTTAATATATGTATATATGCACACATACATATGTATATTTAAACATATAGATAGCTATAGATGTATAGATGTAGGTCATTGTTTTAAAATCAACATATTAAATCACACCAAAATTTTATGGGATGCGATCATTAGTACAAAAGTTATCTGCTATTGTAGGTAATCTATTATTTACTATCTACTATTAATGAACAGACTATGATATACAAAAAATGTGTTTGCATCTTCTAATTTCCGCCACAAAGAGCAGTTTTGGTAATATTTTAAAGTAGTTGCCATAGAAAGAAATTCTGGTAAAAAAATCAAATTCTATGAGACTGAAAATTTCTTACATTTGCCCCTTTTAATAGAGAGCCTATAATTTTATGGAACACTGAACTGGAGATGTGGAAATAAATTAAAAGTGTTGGGAATATGGATTTTTAAAAAATAATGTTTATTTTGAAACATTTTAAATTAGAGGAATTTTTAAAAAATCACTATAATGAATATCACGTACAAATTCTTTTAATTTTTTTTTTACACTTGTCTTAGTCCATCTGAGCTGCTAAAACAAAGGGCCATAGACTGGGTTGTTATAAATGCAGAAATTTATTTCTTACAGTTCTGGAGATTGGGAAATCCTACATCGAAGTGCTAGCAGATTCCATTTGATGAGGGCCCAGTCCATTATTAATAAACAGCTGTCTTCTTTCTGTGTTCGTAGAAAGTAGTAGGGACAAGGGAGCTCTCTGAGATCTCATTGATAAGGGTACTAATCTCATTCATGACCTCGTGGCCTAATCGCCTTCCAGAGCTTCACACCCACATACCATCACACTGGGCTTAGTAATGAACATATTTTGGGGAAATAAACATTCAGTCTATAACAATACTCATATATTTTTAATGAGTAAATTGTACAGATAAAGGTAAGCCCTTTGTGTGCCTCAAATAGACTCCACTCCCTTTCCTTGCCCCCCAAAGGTAAACATTCTAAATTCACTATTTATAATTGAACATGACACAACATATTCAAGAATCCATACATGTGTATGGATTCTTTGTATTATATTTTTAAATTTCTGTAAGTGGTATCACACTATAGTCACAATTGTACAACTTGATTTTTTTATTTTGCTAAAATATTTATTTGGGATTTACGTAGTTTTAGTTTTTTACTTTAACTGCTATACACTATTCCAGTTATATAAATGTACCCCAATATATGTATCTGTTCTCCTGTTGTTAGACATTTAGATGATTTCCAAATTTTCTCCATTACAAAAAAATGTTAAAATGAACATTCTTGTAGGGACATCTTGTGCCATATTTGGGATACTCTAAGACTATATATAAAAGTGGAATTGCTGGTCCAGGTCATGTCCATCTAAAATATTTCTAAATATAGATGAGTGATTGTACAAATTTTCATGACCACTAGAGTAAAGGAGAATTTAAAAAATGAATCAATATTTTACAAGACTTCCTTTTAACTTTTTTTTTGAGTCTCACTCTGTCGCCCAGGCTGGAATACAGTAGTGCAGTCTCGGCTCACTGAAACCTCAGCCTCCTGGATGCAAGGGATTGTCTTGCCTCAGCCTCTCAAGAAGCTGGGATTACAAGTGCATGCCACCACACTTGACTAATTTTTGCATTTTTAGTAGAGATGGGGTTTCACCATATTGGCCAGGCTAGTCACAAACTTCTGACCTCAAGTGATCCACCTGCCTCAACCGCCCGAAGTGCTGAGATTACAGGTGTGACCCACAGCACCTGGTCATATACAATATTTTTTATTGTAATATTTTCTTTATTATATGTAGGAATTTAAATACAATACATATTTTTATAAGTTAAAGTATTTCAGAATAAAATTGGAAATTATTTTTTGGTACATGCTGATATAATTAATTAGCAGAGTAATTCTTAGCAGTTAGTAATTCTTCATATGTTCCAAATTCTCCTTGATTGAATAACCTTTAATTATTCAATTAAAGTAGTACAACCCCTTTCTCAGGCTATATTATGTTTATTTCTTCTGTAATAGTGTCAACATAAAAATTTTTTTAGTGACTACTCTCCACACTGAAAATACCCTCAGATCACTTCAATTTTTCATGGAAAGTTTTAAAAGCGCTAAATGGAATGTTTCATACTTCCTGCTGCACACAGCCTTCTGACTTCTCAGTATCATGCTGCATTTCCTTCACACTGGGCTGCCCACTTGATTTGTGTTTCTTTTCATCTCAGGTTACTCCTGTGCTGTCTTTGGTCTCCTGAGATGGATGACGTCTCCTCTTTCCACATCATCTTCCTACAGTGTTCTATGTGCTACAAAAGTAACATGATCAAAGGGACCTGAGGGCTTTATTCCTGATTATGATGTAATTATTTACTGCAGTGACATCTCATTTACCTATATAATCCAGGTCCTCCCCAATCTGAGTAATCAATCATTCACAAACTTAGATATTCTTAACTACAAAGGAGACACATATTTGAAAAGTTTTGATCTAGCCGCAAACAACTTTTAAATGTGTTTTCTTGAGTTTTTGTTGCCTTACATTATCTTGGCTAAGAAATTGGATGTATTATTTACATTAACATAATTGCAATTCAATACTTTGCTGTTTTTGGCATCCTAAATATTCCAGCCAACAGAGACTATTGAAGTTTAAAATACCAGCAATACAACTCACTATATTCTGTTCTATGTATATTATACTTATATTCTATTCTGTATATTTAATTCTCTATGATTCAAAGACTTGTCTGTATTATGCACATTAGTCCACAAAGAATTTACTCAAGAAATTGTTATAGGGTGGTGGATTATACCATCAATACACACTAAGCAGTGAAGCAAGTCATTATTAAATTACTTCAATGATCTTACTGGAAAAAAGTGAACAGACATTTAAAAATATCTTGTATAGCTCTGCTGTTTGATTGTTTCTTATGTTTCCAGATAAATAATCTTCTGTATTCAGAAAATCAAACTTTGTTCCTATGTATTTTATTTGATGGCTTTGAGCATTGATTCTGGAGCCTGACCTGGAAAGAATTTTGGTGATATGTAACAAAATAAGTCACCATGCAATTACCTTTTCACCCAGCAATTCCACTTCAAAGAATCTACCCAATATATGCCTCAAAGAATATGAAAATATATATATGCACATGGTGACTCATATCAACATTGTTTATAATTGCAAAATACTGGAAACAATCTAAATACTCAGATATGGAAGAATTGTTGGATAAGTTATGTTATGTACACAAAATGAAATATAGACATTTGTAAATTGGTATGAGATAATTTGCATGATATATTGTTAAGTGAAAAAAAATTGCAAAAAATAATTGTATCCTATTCTTCTTGCAAGAAAGAAAGAAGTATAGGTTATAGTTTGGCTGTGTCCCTATCCAAATATCATCTTGAATTATAGTTCCCATAATCCCCACGTCATGGGAAGGACCTGTGAGAGGTAATTGAATCATGGGAATGGTTACCCCCATGCTGTTCCCATGATAGTGAGTTCTCACAAGATCTAATGGTTTTATAAGGGGCTTTTTCCTCTTTGCTCAGCACTTCTCTCTCCTGCTGTCATATGAAGGATATGTTTGCTTACTCTTCCACCATCCCTCAAGATTTCAAGTTTCCTGAGGCCTCCACAGCCTTGCAGAACTGTGAGTCAATTAAACCCCTTTTCTTTATAAATTACTCAATCTCAAGTATTTCTTCATAACAGCATGAGAACAGACTAATACACATTGATCTTCTAATTTATGCAAAATAAATACAAGAAGCACAAACCGGAAGATCAAGAAATTTGTTCCCTATAGAGGGTGGCAGAGAATGGAGTAGAAAGCAGGAGGAAATAGGAATATGGTAGTAGGGATGCAGTAGAAACCACACTTCTATAAGTACACTTCTTTGTTTGTGTTTAACTCTTAGACTTCAGTAATTTTTCACATGTCCATAATAACAAATAATTGAAAGAAACCAGAGTTGGCCAGGTTGCAGGATATGAACAGTAAACAATGGACCTAATTATATTAGAAATTAATAACATAATAATATTTTCACACTGAAGAGGATGGAAAAGAAAATAATTTAAGTAATTTTGGGGGAAAATAAACATTTTTGTTGGAAAGATGGAAGACTAAAAAAACAAAAAGGAAAAAGAACTATGCGAAATATTGTAGTCAGGTTAGTAAACCTTACAGAGATAAGGTTTAACAATTATCTAACTGCCTGATATATATAACAGGATTGAACTCATAGGTAAATCTACTGCAAAAAATGAAGGCCCGGCAGTACACGGTGGCTCTTGCCTGTAATTGCAGCACTTTGGGAGGCCAAGGGAGGAAGATTGCTTGAGCTCAGAAGTTTGAGACCAACCTGGGCAACACGGCAGGACAACATCCTTACAACATTTTAAAAAATTAGTCAGACGTGGTGGTGCATGCCTGTGGTCCCAGCTGCCTGGGAAACTGAGGGGAGAGGATCACTTAAGCCGGGAATGTTGAGGCTGTAGTGAGCCATGTACATGCCACTGCACTACAGCCTGGGTGACAGAGCAGGATCTTGTCTCAAAAAAAAGGAAAAAAGAGAAAAGAAAATGAAAGCTCATATTATCTCTACAGTGTGGGATTGATATCAGAGATGTAAATATGAACTCTTGGTTTATTTTCAACAAAAACACACACAGAAAAAATAGATCTATAGCTATGCATGGGTTAGTATACATATATTCTAACTCTGTTGAGAAGTATTAGGAAGTAGTGCTTTCTGGGAGCAGTGAGAACACCTCGGTATGGTCTGTCTTCACATTGCCTTCTCTCCTGCGAGTGTGAAATCTCTCGCTTCCTCTCTCTCTTGTAAGAATTATCCTGGATAATTGATCATCTCAATGTCCTTACTGTAATCCTGTATTTTGGCCATGTAAGATATCATTCGCTTCCAGGGTGGGATAGTTAATTTTTATGTGTCAACTTGTCTGAGTCACAGGATTTCCAGAAAGCTGGTTAAACATTATTTCTGGGTTTGTCTGGGGGGTGTTTCTGAAAATGATCGTCAGGCATTGAACTGGTAGACTAAATAAACATAAGGCCCTCTCCGGTACGGGTGGGCATCACTGAATTCGTTACTGGCCTGACTAGAAAATAAAGGTGGAGGAAGTTTGGTTAACTCTGCCTATCTTGCTGAGATGGGACGTCAATCTTCTCCTGTCCTTGGAGCTCCAGGTTTCGGGCCTTTGAATGATACCTCCAGCTTTACTGGGCTTCTACCTTGCAGATGGCATATCATGGGATCTCTCAGTGTCCATAATCATGTAAGCAAATACCTTATAATATATCATGTGAATCAATAAAAGATTCTGTGTGTGTATGTGTCTGTGTGTGTGTGTGTAATTTCCTATTGGTGCTCTGTCTGTAAAACCATTCCTAATGCACAGTCATGAGGACATGGATATCTGTTTTTGAAGAGGAGTGAATTTTCAGCATCCCACCATATTTGCGACTCCATACCAATGTAAATAATTAAAATGAATACATAATTTTAGAAAGAAACAGCTCTTCATTAGAGATGAATTCAAATTTTTTAAAATGTAGAAGAAATGAAAGAAATAGAAAATCACCTAGGGGAAAACACTACATTACAGTAAAGTATTGTAAAGTATTTCTTCAAAGTGTATTATCAATTACAAAGTGAAAAATAACTTTATCTGGAGAAACCCAGCAGGCACCACATAATGAACATATCAAAACTAACAACACGAGTGAACTCCCATTCACAATTGCTACAAAGAGAACAAAATACCTAGGAATACAACTTAAAGGGATGTGAAGGACCTCTTCAAGGAGAACGGCAAACCACTGCTCAAGGAAATAAGAGAGGACACAAACAAATGGAAAAACATTCCATGCTCATGGATAGGATGAATCAGTATCATGAAAATGGCCACACTGCTCAAAGTAAATTATAGATTCAATGCTATCCCCATCAAGCTACCATTTACTCTCTTCATGGAATTAGAAAAATACTACTTTAAATATCATATGGAATCAAAAAACAATGCACATAGTGAAGACAATCCTAAGCAAAAAGAACAAAGCTGGAAGCATCACACTATCTGACTTCAAACTATACTACAAGGCTACAGTAACCAAAACAGCATGGTACTGGTACAAATATATAGACTGATGGAACAGAACAGAGGCCTCAGAAATAATGCCACACATCTACAACCTTCTGATCTTTGACAAACCTGACAAACACAAGCAATGGGGAAAGGATTCCCTATTTAATAAATGGTGCTGGGAAAACTGGCTAGCCATATGCAGAAAACTGGACTGCTTCCTTACACCTTATACAAAAATTAACTCAAGATGGATTAAAGACTTAAATGTAAGACCTAAAACCATAAAAACCCTAGAAGAAAACCTAGGCAATACCATTCAGGACATAGGCATGGGCAAAGACTTCATGACTAAAACACCAAAAGCAATGGCAACAAAAGCCAAAATTGACAAATGGGATCTAATTAAATGAAAGAGCTTCTGCACAGCAAAAGAAACTATCATCAAAGTGAACAGGCAACCTATAGAATGGGAGAAAATTTTTGCAATCTATCCATCTGACAAAGGGCTAATATCCAGAATCTACAAGTAACATAAACAAATTTACCAGAAATTACAAAAAAAAAAAAAAAAAACTTACAAGAAAAAACAACCCCATCAAATGTGGGCAAAGAATATGAACAGACATTTCTCAAAAGAAGACATTTATGCAGCCAACAAACATATGAAAAAAAGCTCATAATCGCTGGTCATTAGAGAAATGCAAATCAAAACCAGAATGAGATACCATCTCATGCCAGTTAGAATGGCGATCATTGAAAGGTCAGGAAACAACAGATGCTGTAGAGAATGTGGAGAAATAGAAACACTTTTACACTGTTGGTGGGAGTATAAATTAGTTCAACCATTGTAGAAGACAGTGTGGGTATTCCTCAAGGATCTAGAACCAGAAATACCATTTGATCCAGCAATCCCATTACTTGGTATATACCCAAAGGATTATAAATCATCTACTATAAAGACACATGCACACATATATTTATTGCAGCACTATTCACAATAGCAAAGACTTGGAACCAACCCAAATGCCCATCAATGATAGACTGGATAAAGAAAATGTGGCACATATACACCATAGAATACCATGCAGCCATAAAAAAACAGATGAGTTCATGTCCTTTCCAGGGACATGGATGAACCTGGAAACCATCATTCTCAGCAAACTAACACAGGAACAGAAAACCAAACACTACATGTTCTCACTCATAATTGGAAGTTGAACAATGAGAATACATGGACACAGGGAGGGGAACATCACACACTAGGGCCTGTAGGAGGGTTGGGGGCTAGGGGAGTGATAGCATTAGGAGAAATACTTTATGTAGATTATGGGTTGATTGGTGCAGCAAACCACCATGACATGTGTATACGTATGTAACAAACCTGCACGTTTTGCACATGTATCCCAGAACTTAAAGTATAATAAAAAAGTATATTAAACAATGACGGTTGTCAAAGGAGACGTGTATATCAATACTAATGTTCATAACAATTACAGCAAACTGAAAACAACCCCAATATCCATTATGAATGATAATTGCATGTTGGACATTGGATAAACTAATTTGTTATAATCATATAATGAAATACTACTCAGTGATTAAAAAAGAGATATACCTGGATGAACTTTATAACATCATACTGAGCAAAAGAAGCCTGACACAATATTCATACCATATACATCCAATTATATACAATTCAGGAAAAGGAAAAATATACATACCATATATACATGCCGTATAATTCCAATTATATGCAATACAGAAAAAGGAAAAATACATGAATAGAAATAGAAAGCAGAACAGGAAGTTTGAACAGAAGCAGAAAAGGAGATTAACAGAAAGTAAGTATGAAAGAACATTCTAGAGTCATAGAAATGTTTTGTTTTTGATAGGAGTGTTGGTTAAATGGATGTATACATTTGTCCAAACTCAAAACTGCACATCTAAAATCAGCACATTCATTTTATGTAAATATACAATGAAGTGGGGGCAAGGAATGAACTGAGAAGTGGATAGAAGAGAAAGAGAACCCACCACCCCAATTCCGTTACAAAATAAATTTCAGGCTTGTGCCTCTGTGGAAATTCCCCATACTCCAGACCCTGAAGTATGCTCGCTGGCATATGATCAAAAACAAGGTCACTCCAATAATCACAAATACATCTGAATTTCTGTCTTACTTAACATTACACTGTTTTGGTTTCTTTAAAAATTGCTATGTCCCCAAAACATTTCAAGAAAATAAAATTTTCAAGAAAGTATATTCTATTGTTTTTACTGCTGGCAGTTTCTGATACTACTGGCTAGCCGCTACATACTTAGAGCTTATACGATCTGTTTGCAATCAGTTTGGGAAAAACTATGACCTTGCTCGCCCATAATACTCTGGTAAATTATGGTTGTCTTATTTCATCCCTCTCCTCATCTTTCCTAACAAATTTACATAAAAATCCTATAGATTTCCAGTTCATAAAATTATGCTTTCAATTCTCTGTACACACATGTATACTTCCACCCCTTTCCAGGTCATCTTAGTCCAATGACCCAGAATATGTTTTTTATTTTCTTTCATTTATTTTCATCATATGATTTTCAATTTGAATTTAACGTGTTGCCAAGTGACCTTTATTTTTTGCCCCCTGGCACTAGTTAAATCAGATTCCTTCGTGTGTATAGTTACTATTTTTCTTGGTTGGTCTCCCTGAAATTATTATTTTATTTCTGTGGACAAATCAAGGCCTAAATTATTTCTCTTTTTAAGAAAAAAAGTGATAAAAAGACTAGAGCACTACTGTTTTGTGAAGAAAAGAGGTAAGTTTACTTGTGACAAAAATAAAATTAAGAAATGTAAATTATACTGAATTTTAAAGAAACCATATACTTTGAATAAGATTCAAAAATATATTAGACAACATAATTTGAGACACCAAAAGAGAATAAAAATTATTCCCTAAACATAGGGAGAAATGGATTATTGAAAGTGAATAGCTGACAAAATTTGGATTGAATTGCCTACAATAAATGCTTCACGGAGGATCTGGAGGCCCAATTCCCCAATAATTGTAGTAACATAAAATCTGTGTGAGCTCTGAATTATACACTGAGGAGAATCTATAGGGATTTAAGTTGGGTTAGTAAGTGTCAACTTCCTGGGACTCTGAAATAAGCTGGAAATAATTTGCTAAGAATTTTCCTGAATATGAAGTGGCTTTAATAAGATAGTTTGATGAGTAAATGAATCAGAAAATTGAGGACTGAATTTTCCTTACGTTTTATACCTTCTTGCAATGATAGCAAGGTCAAAACATTTGGATTACAATTTAAGAACCATCAACTCTTTAGGTAAAGACTAGTAAAACCAAGTCATTGTCAGGCACTAAAACAAAATCATGAATCATACTAATACAAATGCAGTTCGTGGTCTTAGATCTCACATTTGCAAAGAAAAAACTGGGCTGCACTGTTGTGCATATTATGAAAATACGAAGATCAGCAGCAACATTCTGACATTAATTGTGAGCTGTGCAGAAAATCACATCTAATAATCAAATATGCAAATTATTTTCAAAATAAAATCAGGTGAATTTAAAGGTTTTTTAGTAAATATTATATACTTCCTTTGATTGAACACAATAGAGTTACAGGGACCATAAGGCATTACGCATGTTGGAAGCCTCTATTAAATCTGTGCCAAAATCCTGTGTTTTGCTATGATTACAACTTATTGTTGTGTTTTACTTTCTTAAACGTATTTTGATTGCCAATATAAGCAAATATCCAGAGCAAGGTATTGTCCTTATGAATGTCATCAGTAAAGGTGTTACAGCTGAAAAGGACTTCAGATCATCATATATAACCCTTTTTCATATATTAATGTTTACTCACATACTCTAGCATATGGAGTACTTACAATGTTCCATACATTGTTCTAGGTACTGAGCACACAAAGCAAACATGAGAAACAAGGCATTGGCCTTGACTTTTCCACTGGAAACATCTCTGCTCAATATACAAAATCTATGAAGTCGTGTTTTTCATGAGGATGTTGAAAACATGCACAAACAAATGTTTTTTTCTATTTATCAATGTATTTATTTATATCAGATAATATTATGGTGACTTAGCCCATAACCAGACTAAACATTTCTGTATCATCTCTGCTTGTTCATTGTACCGCAATACAGAAAGATTTTGTTTGCCCTATCAAATTATTTATTATTATCTTCCATTTTCCTTCTGGATTACCCTGTGAGTGTGTAAAACCAGTATCTTCATCATTTATGCCTTCTTCATGTTCTAGAAAAGAATAAAACTTAGAGGTTTCTCAACTAAAATCCATGTTTATCATCAGGTAATCTTAACAAGTGCCTGATATCTAAATATAATTCTTATTCTAATATATAGTTCTGCCTTTCCTCCGGCCCACGTGCCTTCATTCCTGATGCAAATTCCTACTGGAGGAGCATCAGGGTGGAACCAAAGTTATAAACAGTGAAGTAAATTGACTAATATTTAATTGTACATAGTTGAAGGTTTTATTTGGCTCTTCACATGTTTTATCTGCTGCATAAAAACAATTAATCTCTTTCAGACTAAGCATCTTGCAATTTTGAATTTTATTTTGCAAAATAGAAACTAGTCTTTATTCTGTTGTTCCTTATTGGTGATTCATCAAGTTGATCTCCTCACCAGAACCTTTTATTTTAGTATTTTATTATAAAAATTAACAATAAGGGATATTGAAAACTCTGAGAAATTTTTAATCACCGATGATCATAATAAATAATTAACATAAAAACATGGCCTCTTAAACCTTTAGATCACATAAATTGACTCACAGCAACCAGTTAGTTGCACAGACATTAAAATAAAATTTTCTACCAAATTAGTTGACTATTGAAAAATACACTAGTATATTTCATAGTATTAGGGAATTTCAATTTATCAAGAGTCAATATTATATTAAAGTTTCATTAAGGGCTGAAGAGAGTTGTCTCTCAAATCTGCTCACATAAATGTTAGGGTTATGTTTTATTTTCAAATCATAGCGTTTAATTGGAGGAAAGGGAGAGGAGAGGGAGATGTCAGTAGGTTTGCAAAGAAGTATTAATTATTAAATCAAAAACAAGTATGTTTGGAAAGAAAATTAACCTTTTCCTTTGCACTAAAAATAATAATGCACCCCAGAAAGTATATATCTACATGGCAGTAAATAAAGGCTTCCAGGTGGAAATACTGTAAGGATTATCGGAAATTTTGTTTAAATTTTAACTGCCATGTCAGTGGGGAGGCTTTTTATAACAAACAGAATCTCCAGCTCAAAATGTATTAAAAATCATTAGCTTCCTTAACAGGAAGTAAAGAAGATGGATGTCATGGATTGCTGATTCACTAGCTTAACGATGTCATCAGGGACTTCAGTTCTCGCCGTCCCTTTGCTCTGCGGTTCACACAGTTGGCTTCATTTTAAGGCTAGTTACACTTGGGATCATATAAAGGATCTCAGCAGCAACCAAGAATATGCCTTCTTAGTAACATCCAGTAGAGAGAAGCCTCTTCCTCCCTCAGAGCATGTGGCCCTTGCCATAGGTTGAATAGCCAGAATTGTAATCATCTGGAAAATGGCCTATGCTTGATTAAAACATATCAGGAACCACCCAGCTTCTCCAAAATAAAATGGGCTGATTAGTTTGTCACCAACATCTTAGCCAATTGAGGTTTTATTAGGAAGGAGAAAGTGGGGAATAGATTCAGGATATGCAAATAGCTATGCTTTCTACAGCTGTGGTTCTGTCCCCTCCACGACTCTTAAGTACATTCCTGATATCCTCTCATCAGGAGACTAGCACAATAGTTCACATACGTTTGGTGCTCAGCAGATGCTTCTTTGTCCTGCCTGATGGGGAATTTAAAGAAGCATTTTCATTACAGATAAGAAATGAGAAAGAAGTGGCAGCAGAGGAGTAAATATTAAAATGCTGAAAAACCTGACTTGCTATCTTGGATTTAGTAATGGCCATGCTGGGCATAATCAAAATGTGTATGAAAAGGTTTAGCAAAAAAATGATGTGGTTCTGTGTCATAGAGGCACTATGGACCATAAAACATAATCCATGCAATCAAAAATAATTTCAACATAAATCAAATCCCTTACTTACATTTGTCAAATATCATGAAGGAATCATAATCCCTAAAAATACTCTTTATGTTCCTCCTTGTTTTTCTCAGCCAGCCTCAGCCTTTATGTATTTTCCATTGCTTTGTCTCTCCCATCAGACGAACTGAGCTCTCTTTTGCTTCTTTCAGTTTGTGGCACTTTCATTCCTTTTCTTCCTGTCCAGTCTTTCACACATAAAATTTTAGGGTCACTGTTTTAGAAGGTGGAAAGGGCTGTTTATTCTTGTACATTAATATTTTTGTCCTTACGACAAAAGAAAAATCAAAGGAGAATTGAAGCAATGAGAATGTGAGTAACCAAAAAAATTGAAACTCCTTGTTCACCAAAATTATTTATCCCTAAATAATAAAAATGGATGAAATATTTGAACCAAACTAAGTGCTATTAGATAAATTAGGCAGAATGAGCATGATGTCAAACTTGTGGAAATTATATGTTAGCATACATATATACATATTCTTATAACCACAGTTTTTTTTTTCTTTTGCTTTTTAGTAACACTCAATTCTGGTGATGATACACAGCAAGCACTGGGACAGGAATTCTCATACCCCAGCTGCTTACAAGGTACGAGACTATTTCTAGACTAGAGCCTTAAATTGCTAATGTCTTTTGATTCTGCACTTTCACTTCTTTGAGTCTAACTTGAAGAAAAAGAAACACAATGTAAAGAAGACAAGTCCACATTTATTTTGCTTAATGTCATTGATAAGTACAAATAGTTAGAAATAATCTAAATATAGAATACAAAGGTAATGGTCAAATAATTCTGGTCATTCATGGAATAGAACAGAATTTGGGTATTAACAATGGTATTTACAACATTGAGCAGGGCACAACAAGCGATGAAAATAAATTGAGTTCTTAACAACGTTGTTTAGCACTTAACTCACCTAATTTTTAGCAGGTCCTACTTGAACTTCTTGTTTTGTTTGAATCAATTTGTAGATACTGTCAGCCTAAAGTATTTTAACTAATTCACAAACCAAACCTAAAAATATATTAGAAAAATTGCACATTATAACCAATAGATCTACGTAGAAATTTAAGAGTCTTTAAAAATATACGTTTTAAAAATATACATTTACATATACATTTAAATATACATTTCTCTAGACTTCATATATAAATATTTATGAATAAGAATATAAAGGAGAAATCATCTCCCTTATATTTCCAGACATGTTCATTTTAAGTATTCAATGCCCATTACCTAATAAAAAGTTTTCTTAGTAATCTACAAATAGAAAAAAATTTTCCTGAATATGATAAATGTCCCCGTAAAAATATTACAGATATTTCTTAATATTTTAAATATTTTCTAACATTCCCTAATTTCTAATATTTAAAAGCTTAGAATAAAACAAGGATGTCTGCTATTACTTCTACTTTTCAACATTGTTTTTTCAACATCACCGCTTATATCAATAATTAAAAATAGTCCTAAAATTTGTAAGGATTGAGATAAAAATATGCTTTTTATGTAATATGATTTTCAGCTCAATCAACTAAAAAAATAAATAACAAGACAAATTAGGAAGTAAACGTAGGTATCTAGATAAGAATACTAATATGGTTTGGCTTCGTGTCCCCACTCAAATCTCATTTAGAACTGCGGTCTCTGGTCTCCATGTGTCTAGGGAGGGAGGTGACTGGATCATGGCAGTGGTTTCCCCTCATGTTGTTCTCACGACGGTGAGTTCTCATGAAATCTGATGGTTTTATAAGGCAGTTTTCCCCGGTCTCTCTTGCTCTTCTTCTCTCTCCTGCCACCATATAAAGAATGTCCTAGCTTCTCCTCCATCTTCTACCATGATTGTAAGTTTCCTGAGGCCTCCCCAGCCATGTGGAACGGTGAGTCACTTAACCTCTTTCCTTTATGAATTGCCCAGTCTTGGGTATTTCTTTATAGCAATGTGAAAACAAACTAATACAAACAGTATAACAACAACACATCCAACAAAAAGAAAGCAATGAATCCACCTAGGAAATGTGTGTGGGCTGTGGAAATAGGGCAGTAAACTTTTAATATCAATAAAGTAGAATATATTTTTAATCTACAAAAAGACATGTTTTACTATATAAAAATTGCTATTATTAATATATAGATCTATAAAAAGGATCTGAAAAAAGTGGAAAGATATAACCTGTTCTAGAAAGGGAAGAATCAACAGTGTAAGGATATCATTTCTCCCCAAATTAACTTTTAAATTAAATGTCTTCCCAATCAAAATCCCAGTGGGAAATTAAAACACTGGTTCAAAAGTTCATCTACTGAAAAAGTGTAAAAATGTAATTTTTTTTACAAAGTAAAATATTAATTATGTTAAATATTAAAAACAGATGAAAAATATGCTACTATGTTAAAAGTTATAATCAATGAGTAGTAGTATAATAAATGAATCTCATTTTTTTCTTAAATGAATTTAGATTTCCTATAGTAGACACTTATCTTTTGAATTTTATTTGAAATATTATTAACAGAAATCTAAAGCAATAAAATATCTTTATTTCATGAGATAAAAATTAAGATACAGATTCAGCAATTAACAAAAAGCATTTAATTTAATTACAGAACACAATTCATAATGAATGGCTAATGTAAAAGCTTGTGAAGCATTCAAATTTGATGAAATATTTTAGAGAACATTCTCTGTATAAGACATCTTTATAGTGATATGATATTCCTAATGATATTAAAATGTTGACAATTTTTTATATGGATGAAAACTATAGATTTTCCTATTAAGAACGACTTCAAGTTTATAAGAAGTTATATCAAAACACATCTACATTAATGAATAATTATTATTCTCTGTGAAGGTATAGCTTTAAGTAAAAAACTACTCAAAATTTATTCCCATGTTTCTTGATCTCTCAAATATTTCTTGTTTGGACAATTTGTATAAATCAAAATAAATCAAGAAATTAATTCAGAATAATGTCATATAGATCAAGAACACTTATATCATTTAAATCCTCTCAAATCCTCTCTCTGCTTTCTATTACAATTAAATCTTCAACTATTTAGGTATATTATACATTTTTGGTATCACATTTTGTGACCAAAGATTTTTTAAATTTTTGTATTATGTAAATATAATTAAAATGAGACACTCTTTTTAGTTATCTTTATTGTAAAATTAATATTCTTAAAGAAACAAATGAGCAAAGAAAGAAAAATTATATGTATATAGGAAATAAGATATATTTTTAATGAGGCAAAGCTAGAAAGCACAAACAGTAGTATATAAATCTGCAGTATTTAAACGTGTAGTAGGTTAATAGAATAAACATGACTCTAAAACTGAAATAAGCAGAGACAACAGGATATACATAATAGATAAGGAACATTGACCTCCTCAGATAATTAAGACAAAACTATTTATTTTGTGCTAATTATATCTCAGTCTGACCTTGTGGTCTGGTCAGTTTCCCTTGACAAGCTATTAGATTCCTTTTCAGATATTCCAAAGGGCATCCAGGTTTCAGAAGCTGACAGAGAAGAATATCAATATCAAGAACCAGTAGAATATATCATAGCTGAATCAGGTCACAAGATTTAGGAAACAAGATGTTGACAAGGGTATCGTATTAGGCAGCAAACTGGATCAGATGCCTGAACTGAATATAAACCTTAGATTTTATTTAAATATCTTAGGAGACGATAAGTGTATCCTGGGCTGTATTACTTCATTCTCATGCTGCTAATAAAAACATACCTGAGAATGGATAATTTGTAAAGGAAAGAGGTTTAATTGACTCACAATTCAACATGGTTGGGGAGACCTCACAATCATGGTTGTAGGTGAAGGAAGAGCAAAGGCACATCTTACATGGTGGCAGGCAAGAGAAGTGAGAGCCAACTGAAGGGTGAAGCCCCTTATAAAACCATCAGATCTTGTGAGAACTCACTCACTGTCACAAGAACAGTATAGGGAAAACTGCCCCCATGATTCAATCCTCCTGGTCCCACACTTGATACATAGGGATTGTTACAATTGAAGGTGAAATTTGGGTGGGGACACAGAGCCAAACCATATCATGTGCAGAATAGAGGTCTTCTGAAAACTAATCCGAAGCCAAAGTTGGGTAAGGCAGAAAATATTTATTCCAAGACATAAAACTAAAGAACTGAGGTATAAGCCAGGGGCCAGGAAAATTTTTTAAATACATTTTTAAATTTTTTTCTATTATTTATTAAAAATTTAGTGGATACATAGTAGATACATATATTTATGCGGTGTATGAGATGTTTTCATACAGGCATGCAATGTGAAGTAAGCAAATAATGGATAATGAGGTACTTATCCCCTCAAGCGTTTATCCTTTGAGTTATAAACAATTCAATTACATTACTTTGATTATTTTAAAACATACAGTTAAGTTATTATTTACAATAGTCACCCTATTGTGTTATCACATAGAAGGTCTTTTTCCATTTTTTTCTGTTTTTTGTTTGTTTGTTTTTGTTTTGTTTTGTTTTGGTACCTCTTAACCATCCCCTCTCCGCCACAACCCCCCACTAACTTTCACAGCCTCTGATAATTATCCTTCTATTCTTTATGTCCATAGGTTCAATTGATTTGATTTTTAGATCCTACAAATAAATGAGAACATGCAATGTTTGTCTTTATGTGCCTGACTTATTTCACTTAATCTAATGACCTTTATTTCCATCCATGTTGTTGAAAATGACTGGATCTCATTCTCCTATATGACTGAATAGTACTGTATTGTGTATATGTACCACATTTTCTATATCCATTCATCTGTTGATGGACACTTAGGTTGCTTCCAAATCTTAGCTATTGCAAACAATGCTGCAACAATGATCAGAGTTCAGATATCTCTTCAATGTACTGATTTCATTTCCTTTGATATATACCCAGCAGTGGGGTTGCTGGAGCATATAGTAGCTCAATTTTTAGTTGTTGAAGGAACCACCAAACTGTTTTCCATAGTGATTACACTAATTTATATTCTCACCAACAGTGTGCAAGTGTTCCCTTTTCTCTTCACCAGCATTTGCTATTGCCTGTCTTTTGGATATAAGCCATTTTAACTGGGTGTGATGATATCTTATTGCAGTTTTGATTTGCATTTTCTGATGTTGAGCACCATTTTGTGTGCCTCTTTGCCATTTGTGTGTCTTCTTTTGAAAAATGTTTATTCAAATCTTTTGCCCATTTTTTTCGATTGAAATATCAGATTTTTTTTCCCCTAGACAGTTGTTTGAGCCTCTTATTTATTCTGGTTAGTAATCCCTTTTCAGAGGAGTAGTTTGCAAATACTTTCACCCATTCTGTGAGTTGTCTCTTCACTTTGTTGATTGCATCCTTGGCTGTACAGAAGCTTTTAAATTTGATGTTATTCCATTTGTCCGTGTTTGTTTTGTCTGTGCTGGTGAGATATTGCTCAAGAAGTTTTTGCCCAGACCAATGTCCTGAAAATTTCCCCCAAAGTTTTCTTATACTAAGTTTATAGTTTGAGGTCTTAGATTTAAGTCTTTAAACTATTTTAATTTGATTTTTGTATATGGTGAGAGATGAGGGTCTAGTTTTATTATTTTGTATATGGCTATCAGTTTTTCCAGTTTTATTATCCAGTTTTATTAAAAGAGGTTGTCTTGCTCCCAGTGTATGTTCCTGACACCTTTGTCAAAAATGTGTTCACTGTAGGTGTGTGGGTTTGTTTCGGGGTTCTTTATTCTGTTCCATTGGTGTATGTGTCTGTTTTTAAGACAGTAACATGCTGTTTTGCTTACTATTAGCTCTGTGGTATAATTTGAGGTCAGGTAATGTGATTTCTCCAGTTTTGTTCTTTTTGCTTAAGATAGCTTTGACTATTCTGGGTCTTTTGTGGTTCCATATAAAGTTTAGGATTTTTTTTTCATATGTGAAGAATGTCATTAGTATTCTGTTAGAGATTGCATTCAGTCTGTAGATTGCTTTGGGTAGTGTGGACATTTTAACAATATTGATTCTTTCAATCCATGAACATGGTGCATTTTTTTCATGTTTTGTGTCATCTTCAATTTCTTTCACCAATGTTTTATAGTTTTCATTATTAGAAATATCTCACTTTTTTGACTTATTCCTAGGTATTTATGCTTTGCTATTCTTAATGGGATAACTTTTTGAATTTCTTTTGCACATATTTCACTGCTGATATGTAGAAATACTATTGCTTTTTGTATGTTTATTTTGTATCCTGCAACTTTACTGAATTTGATTATCAGTTCTAATAGTTTCCTTGTGTAGTTTTTGGTTTTTACAAATATAAGAATATATCATCAGAAAAGAAGGATAATTTGACTTCTTTCATTTTGATTTTGATGCCCTTTCTATCTTTCTCCTGTGTGATTGCTCTAGCTAGGACTTCTAGTATCATGTTGCATAACAGCGGTGACAGTAGGTATCCTTGCAATGTTCCAGGTCTTAGAGGAAAGGCTTTCCGTTTTTCCCCACTCAGAAAGACACTAGCTGTGTGTCTATCATATATGGTTTTTATTATGTTGATGTATGGTCCTTCTATATCCAGTTGTTTGGGGATTGGTATTTTTTTTTTATCATCAAGGAATGTTGAAGTTTATCAAATGCTTTTTCAGCATCAACTGAAATTGTTATATGGTTTTATCCTTTATTTTGTTGATATGATGCATCACATTTATTGATTTGCATATGTTGAATCATCCTTGAATCCCAGGGATAAATCTCACTTGGTCATAATGAATAATTTTTCTAATGTATTGTTGAATTCAATCTGATATTATTTTATTGATTTTTGCATCAGGATTTATCAGAGATATTGGCCTGTAGTTTTTCTTTTATACGTCTCTGCCTGGTTTTATTATCAGGGTAAAACTTGGAAGTATACCCACCTTCTCTATTTTTCAGAATAGTTTTAGTAGTATTGATATTAGTTCTTCCTTAAATATGTGGTGGAGTTCAGCAGTGAAACCATCGAGTCTCAGGCTATCTTTACTGGGAGACTTTCTTACAGCATTGATCTCATTATTTTTTATTGGTCAGTTCAGGTTTTTTATTTCTTCCTGATTCAGCCTTGGTAGGTTTTATGTATCAAGGAATTTGTCCATCTCCTCTAGCTTTCCCAATTTATTAGCATACAGTTGCTTGTAGTAGCCACTGATTATCCTTTGAATTTCTGTAGTATCAGTTTTAATGTCTCCTTTTTTATTTCTGATTTTATTTGGGTCTTCTCTCTTTTTCCTTGATTAATCTGGCTAAAAGTTTGTCAAATTTTGTTTAACTTTTCAAAAAAAAAATTTTTTTTTCTTTCATTGATCTTTTGTATTTTTTATTTCAACTTAAATTATATCTTTTCTGGTCCTTATTATTTCTTTCTATCTACTAATTTGGGGTTTAGTTTGCTCTTCATTTTCTAGTTCTTTAAGATACATCATTAGATTTTCAATTTGAAGTTTCTTATCTTATTAGATATAGGCACTTATAGCTATAAGTTTTCCTCTGAGTACTGCTTTTGCTGTATTACATAGGTTTTGGTATGTTGTATTTCTATTAACATTTATTTCAAGAATTTTTAAAAATGTTCTTAATTTCTTCATTGATCCACTGGTCAGTCAAGATAATATTGTTTAATTTTGATGTATTTGTATAGTTTTGAAAATTCCTTGTTACTGATTTCTAGTTTTATTCCATTATGGTCAGAGAGGGTGCTTGATATTATTTCAAAAAGTTTTTTGAATGCTTTAAGACTTATTTTTTTACCTAATATATGGTCTATCCTTGAGAATGATCCATGTGCTGAGAGAAAAAATGTGTATTCTGCAGCTCTTGGATGAACTGTTCTGTAAATATCTATTAGATTCATTTGATCTATAATGCAGATTCAGTTTGATTTTTTCTAAATTGTTGTTGTTGATTTTCTGTTTGGAAGATCCGTCCAGTGGTGAAAGTAGGGCATTGAGGCCTCCAGCTACTATCATATTGTAGCCTATCTCTCTCATTAGCTCTAATATTTCATTTATATATCTAGGTGCTCCAATGTTGGGTTCATATATATTTAAAATTGTTACATCCTCTTACTGAACTGACCCCTTTATCATTATATAGTGACCTTTTTGTCTCTTCTTACAGTTTTTGTCTTGAAATCTATTTTGTCTAAGTATAGTGACTTCTGCTCTTATTTGGTTTCCATTTGGCATGGAACATCTCTTTCCATCCCCTTTTCAGTCTATGTTTCTTTATAGATGAAGGCTGTTTCTTGTAGGCAACAGATCAGTGGGTCTTTTTTGTTTTACCTATTTAGCCAGTCTTTGTCTTTTGTTTGGAGAGTTTGGTCCATTTATATTCAATGTTATTATTGATAACCTTACTCCTACTATTTTGTTATTTGTTCTCTTGTTGTCTTCTCTTTCTTTCATTCCTGTCTTCCTCTAGTTAATATGATTTTCTCTGGTGATATTACTTAGTTTCTTAATTTTTCATTTTTTGTGTAACCATTGTATTTTTTTTGGTTTGAGGTTACCATGAGGCTTGCAAATACTATCTTAAAACCCATTGTTTTAATCTGATAACAACTTTACACTACTTGCATAAAGAAACCAACAAGCAAAAAGAAATGTAATAAAAACTCTACACCTTAACTTCATCCCTCACTTTTTAGTTTTTTGTTATTTATATTTGTATCTTATTGTATTGATTATATCTTAAAAAGCAGTTGTGTTTATTAATTTTGATTGTTTCATTGCTTAGTCTTTCTACTTAGGAGTTGAGTGAAGGTTTCGGTGAATAACATCTTGCTTGAAAGACTGCTGCTGTGTTTAAAAAGGGTCAATTTTTTTTAAAAAAGTAAGTTATTCATAGTTTAGCACATTTGAATAAAGTATGTTTTTGTAAGCAAATTTACTTTTCTCTTTATCTGAATTCTCCAAAATTTTGATTGTTATTTTATGACAATATAGTTATTTACATAAGTTTAGTAAGAGTCTTTTAGAACAGAACATTTGGAGACACTGGTTATTTTACCAAAATTTTGACTAAAATAGTATATTTTAAGGTAAAGTTCCAGCAAAGACAACCTAAGAGGAGCCTATATAAGCATTCAATTATTGCTGCAGTTTATGTGAATAATCAAGCAAAGTATGATGAGTTCAAAACTTATGTTACACACAAATTGGTCTTACTGTAATTTCTCTTTAATAGAAAAGGAAGGCTAGAACAAAAGATATAAATTGTTTCAAAGGAAAAGTGTAACACTTGACACTAGATTTTAGCCCTAGCTTTTTTTTTTTTTTTTTTTTTTTTTTGAGTGCAGATTGAATCATAAATTATTTCTTGGCTACAATAATTCTCTAGAGAGTACCAGATTATAATTTTTCTTCATATCTTTTGTTGGTGCCCTAATGGAATAAATGTTCGTATGATTGTCATTTTGACACACAAATATTCTTATGATTGTCAAAATATTAATGTTATTGATTTAACCTTGTTTTACTTCCAAGGAAACAAAAATCATGGTGTTCTGAAGGCCGGAGATGCGACCTTCTCTCATTTGGCATCCCACTGGGCCCAATCTGTTTTTCACTGCAAATGCCCTGCTGCTAAAACTATACAATCACCCTCCCTCTAGGCCCAAGGAATGTCATGTAAGAGATGGGCATGTGAGATTGTAAGGGCTGGTTTTGAGGGATAGAATTAGATCAAGATCAAAAACTACCAATCAAGGATGGCTACAAAGATACCTAAACAGCTGGTAGAACAAGCGACTTTGCCTTCTTAGCTATTGTGTCTCACCCCTGCATCTAGTCAGTTTCATAACCTTGCCTTAATTTTAAGGGGTAAAAAAAGTTTGTCCACATCCACATCCATTCCTATCTGGCTTAGAACAATTAATGAGCTGTAAGTCATTTTGTTGTGATTATATAGTTCCTAATTGACAAAGTTTTGATTGAATATTGTTGAGGTGAAATAAAATGCTTAACTCTGCACCTTTCTTTAAACATTCAGTCATTCATTTTTTCTCATTAATTCAACCATTATTTATCAAGCACCAACTGTGCTTGGGTATGGGAATGCAACTGAGAACCAGAAAGTGATATTCTTTTTCACAGAAAACCTAGAAGCGGGCTTCAAGAGTAAATAAGGCAATTAAAAATAAATAGTGATAGTTGAGATGACAGAGAATCACCAGTCCCAGGCATGGTAGATCTTTCTAGAGGAGTGGAAGAATAATGTAAAACATGTGACTCAAAAATTAGAAAAATCAGCAACCATTATTCCTGTAAATCATGTTTTCATGTGTGATGTGGGATGGAGTAGGAAGGGGAGGCATGCCATGAGAGGTGTTGGAGGCATAACCACTGGAATCTCTGAGGAACCTGAAATTTAAAAGGGTGTGGCTTGTTTGTGGGACTGAAATTCTTCACTCTGGCTGGATCTCAGAGTTTGATGTTTATGGTGAGAGTTTAAAGAGGAAAATAAAATCAGATGCAAAGGTGTTTCTGCACACATTGTGTACACTTTGCATACTTCAAGATTGTGGATTTTTTTTCTTGAGATTGGTGACAAGTTGTAGAAAGGTTTAAAGTCAGGGAGTGCCATGATCTACTTCACATTTTAGAGCAATCCCTGTAGCTGCAGCAGCACAGGTTACTTCAGTAATGCAAGGATGGAATCAGGAAGACCAGATATTGGGGGCAGGAGTAATGTAGTACTTGTGGTAATGTAGTCAGTGGAGTCATTGTAACATGTAGATGGAGGTTGCTGCTCATTCACTATTACAGTAGCCAAAATTGATTATGGCCAAAAATACAAAATAATTATTGTACTTTCATATTTCAGAATTTAAAATCTGTATTATTTCTCTGCCTGGTCAATTATGAGCTATATAATTGTCTTCTAAAATTTCCCACGTTCATCAAATCTGGCCATGCTTTAATCAACACTCAAGAGAGTTACATTTAAAAAATAAAAATAGAATTGCCTGACTCCCTCACTTACAATTGTTCACTGTCATCCCATCAATCTCTGGGTAAAGGTATTTTTAACATGTCTTTCCATTTTCTGTACTACAGCAAACTCTTCTGCTTCTGGCATTATCATATACAATCTGCCCTCAACACTCCAACCACATTTACCTTTCCATGGCCACTCTTATCCACCAGATTAGATTAGTTCCTTTCTCCTAGACAGTCTCATATCATTTGTCTTTTCCTTCTTATGACCAACTGGTATTATAAGCAATGATTGATAGCTTCGGAAATCTAGTGAACTGAGCTGATATGAACCCACCTTTCTTTCACAAACACACTAAAATGATGGATGAAGTGTAACAACAAAAAAGCTTAAATGCATAAACAAACCTGAAGGAAGAAAAGCTAAATCCCTAGGCTTCCGCACTGAAGAAGAAAATATTAAAGCCAGAGAAATGAGCAAAATCTCACACTGCCATAGCCACTGTGTTTTTTTTAAACCCAAGTTTAGGATCTGAGGGTTGGTAGCTAGTCTTTCATGCCCATAAATGAATGCCAGGAGATAACTGTAGCTAAAATTTATTTCTGTCCATGAAGACCGAAGCTGCAAAAGCTGAAAAGAGAACCTGAAAAAGGTTGAAAAGACAATGGGAATTTTTTTTTTATTTCTTTCTAAATACTAAGGAAGGGGTGAAAAAAAGTCACCTATTAAAAATAAAACCTAAACCTCTTACATGCGTAATTATTCCAACTAAATCTTCACTTTTATTATGATGCTATAATCCTGAGGCACAAAATTAAAATGGAAACTGGTTTAGGACTGCTTTGGCCACAGCAGAGGTCCATACAAACATCTCCTGAGACACTTGCAGGATCCCTAGCTTGCCGCCAATATTAATAGAAAGTCCCAACTCTTGAAGTGTACAAGATGACAATACAGGACCGTTTGCATCTGGCTTTACTTTCCTCTTTAGATGAAACTCTCTCCACTGATATAAAGCTTTGAGATCCAGCCAGAGTGAAGAATGTCAGTCCCACAGACAAACCAAACCCTCTTTTATTAATACCCCTGGTACTTTAGATGTGTCTGTGGCTGTGCCCTGAAGGCTTGTGAGGACATGTCTCTTTTCGCAAGGTGTTTACGTCATGAGACTCCCATAAAACAAACACGTCTCCTGTACAGATTTAGTTTACGCATACCCCAGATTCAGGCTGGTTTTTCTGCTACCTGCGCCTCAGTTGCTTGTCTTAAATCCTGGGTGAACAACCCTAATGATGACTCATACTCTTACAGTAAAGTATCCCTGCTGTTCTCTACATATGTCAGGCCCTTCTATGTAGACCAAAGATGACAATGCTACATCAATTAACAAAGAAAGACTGCCACAGCAGCATATTCGCCAGAATGGACCTGCGAATATACTGCCTTTCTCAGCAGCTTCCCAAAGTGCAAAGGGACACCTTCCCCCAGGAGTAGATTTTGATCAGTCAGAGAAAAAGACAGCAAGAAGACGGCAGATACATTTCTCTCCTTTTATTTCTTTACCAATGGACTCTTCCAAAATGCAGCATTCCATGGAGGCTGCCTGGAGACAGCATGCATGACTGAGTACGAGCTGTGATTATTGGAAAGCCATGGACATCTCCGTAATGCATTATTTTATATTTGCTCCAATTCTTTCCCTAGCTCCCTTTCCTTTTTCTTTCACCTCTCCTTTCCCATGTAGTTGCCTTCCAATATAATACAGTCACGCATAGCATAACAACATTTTGCTAACAATGGCCTGCATGGGTAGTCCTATGAAATAATAATGAAACTGAAACATTTTCATTGCCTAGTGACATCATAGCCATCTTAACCTTGTACTGCAACGCAATACTCACGTGTTTGCGGTGATGATGGCATAAACAAACCTACTGAGCTCCTGGTCATGTAAAAGTATAGCACGTATAATTATGTATAGTACATAAATGTTGATAACGATAATGAACAACTGTTACTGGTTTATGTATTTACTATACTATGATTTTTAGCATTATTTTAGAATGCATTCCTTCTACTTATAAAAAACAAACAAACAAACAAAAAAACTAACTGTAAAACAGCCCTAGGCAGGTCCTTCAGGAAATATTTCAGAAGGAGGCATTGTTATCATGGGAGACAGCAGTTCCATGTGTGTCACTGCTCTCGACGGCCTTCCAGTGGGACAAGACGTGGAGGCAGAAGGCTGATATTGACGATGCTGACCCAGTGTAGGCCGAGGCTAGTGTGTGTGTGTTTGTGTCTTAGCTTTTACCAAAATGAAGTTTAAAAAATTTGGATGATTATTTTTTGTTCTGAATATTTACCAAGAAACAACTTACAAAGAGAGGAAGCATCGGGGCACCTCCGTGTGTCTTTTTAAAGCTAACGTCATCACTGAGGAAAAAAATTAAAACACAGAAAAAGTTGTTATTCTTAAGAAAAAGTTTGAGTGTTTTGAACAAATCTATGAATTGCTTTGCAGTTTCATGGTATCTTTATTCGTAATGTGCCTTCAACTATCCAGCCATGTGCACATATTTTACTGAGCAGGCACTTAACACAGGCCGAATCACCTAGATCAATTCAACTGATTACCTGTGCCTGTTAGAATACATACGTGGTTCCTAACTGCCTCTCTTAAACTCTAATGATGTATCAATAAACAGAAAGTTTTGAAGCAAATTGAGACAATTATCTAATCATCCTAGCAAAAATTCCCTTTTCACCTGGCCAATAGAATATTATACATTTCCAGAACTTGTGAAGTTTGCCTCTGTTCAGTTAATTAGGAAAATGAGTCTCTAAACAAATTAATAATGTAAACCAGCAGATTGTGGTCTCCGCAAGAGTCAAGGGCAAATAACTGCTCTCATCTATTTGTAAATTCAGTCAAGGAAGGATAGTTTTGTTGTCATAAATAATATTTTATTGTAAAATTTATTATATATTAATTGTATAAAATAAATTAATATCATATTAAATTAATATTTAATTAGGGAAAATTAGACTTTGAAATATTTTATTCTCATTGCTCTATCTTAACTACTATATTTATTTGAATGTTCTAGTAGCACGTAGAATCTAATAAAATATCAACTATATAGGGACCTGAAAATACATTGTAGCTATTATTCATCTTTGAATTTTTGATATCAGAAAGTTCATTGTCATAGCTAACCTAGTAAGCATAAATAATAATTCTTCTGAATTTAATTAATTTAAATAATTATATCATGTACATTAACCAGTTCATGTAATCCAAGTTAAATTTTACATGCCTACTGCAAGAAGTTCTAAATCCCTAATGCACATCTCTAAAAGACCTGATTTCTTTCCCGAGACTTATCTCATCTTTTTATCCATCTATCTCTTTCTTCCACTAACTAAAAATTCTATCTCAATGGCTATAAATCAATTGCATCACTAGTCCCATTCCATCTATGAGAAAACTCCAGCTCAGAGACGTTAAGTGACTTCATTAATGCCACACAGCTAATCAGTAGGAAAGAGCCAGGAGTGGAGTCTAGAAACGTCTAACTCCAAATCCATAGTCTTAACACTGCACTATATTTGCCATGTACTCTCTGACATACAAGTCATAAAACTATTTGTCAATTCTCTGGGAAATTTCTACATGCCACTCTTGCTCAGCCTGTTCCATATACTCAGAGCCTATCACTTATGTCAGCCTTTTGAATTTTACAAATTGTTTATATCTTATTAAAATAAGATACCATTCCTTATGCCTTTTCAATTCTTCTCAATATAGAGTGATTTTTCATTTTGTACAATTCTTAACCATTGGACCCATTCCCTTATTATGACATTTGTCATTATTTACCAGCATTGTTTTTACATTTTCTATAGGTATTCTCTCATCCACTAATTTAGGGGCTCTTTGATGATAAGAATTACCTTGATATACTTTAAATACACCAAAATTTGTTGTGATTACTGAAGAAGTAAAAACAGAAAGTATAAGCTACCAATTTTATTCCGTTTAAATACTGGCATACCTCAGATATTGTGGATTCAATTCCAGGCCACTGCAATAAAGCAAGTCAGACGAAGTGTTTGGTTTCCCAGTGCATACAAAAGTTATGTTTATACTACACTGTAGTCTAGCAAGGGTGCAATAGTATTATGTCCATCTTATCATTTCTGCCTATTCAATATGATATTGGCTGGGGGTTTTCCATAAACAGCTCTTATTATTTTGAGATATGGTCCATCAATACCTAGTTTATTGAGAGTTTTTAACATAAAGGAATGTCGAATTTTATCAAAGACCTTTTCTTCATCTATTGAAATAATCATGTGGTTTTTGTCTTTGGTTTTGTTTATGTGATGGATTGTATTTATTGATTGGCAAATGTTGAACCAGCCTTGCACCCCAGGGATGAAGCTGACTATTTAACGGTGGTGCATAAGCTTTTTGATGTACTGTTGGATTCGGTTTGACAGTATTTTATTGAGGATTTTCACATTGATGTTCATCAGGAATATTAGTCTGAAGTTTTCTTTTTTTGGTGTCTCTCTTCCCAGTTTTGGTATCAGGATGATGCTGGCTTCATAAAATGATGTAGGGAGGAATTGCTCCTTTTCCATTGTTTGGAGTAGTTTCAGAAGGAATGTTACCAGCTCCTCTTTGTACACGTGGTAGAATTCAGCTGTGAATCCATCTGGTCCTGGGCTTTTTTTTTTTTTTTTTTTGGTCAGTAGGCTATTAATTATTGCCTCAATTTCAGAACTTGTTATTGGTCTATTCAAGAATTCAACTTCTTCCTGATTTAATCTTGGGAAGGTGTGTGTGTCCAGGAATTTGTTTATTTCTTCTAGATTTTCTAGCTTATTTGCATAGAGGTGTTTATAGTATCCTCTGATGGTAGTTGGTATTTCTGTGGAGTTTATCAATTTTTATTGTGTCTATTTGATTCTTCCCTCTGTTCTTCTTTATTATTCCAGCTGTCAGTCTATTTATTTTGTTAATTTTTTCAAAACACCAGATCCTGGATTCATTGATTTTTTTGGAGAGTTTTTATTTCTCTATCTTCTTCAGTTCTGCTCTGATCTTAGTTATTTCTTATCTTCTGCTAGCTTTTGAATTCATTTGCTCTTGCCTTTCCAGCTTTTTTAATTGTGATGTTAGGGTGTCAGTTTTAGATCTTTCCCGCTTTCTGATGTGGGCATTTATTGATATAAATTTCCCCCTTAACACGGCTGTAGCTGTGTCCCAGAGATTCTGGTATGTTGTCTCTTTCTTCTCATTGGTTTCACAGAACTTCTTGATTTCTGCCTTAATTTCGTTATTTACCCAGGAGTCATTCAGGAGCAGGTTGTTCAATTTCCATGTAATTGTGTAGTTTTGAGTGAGTTTCTTAATCCTGAGTTGTAGTTTGGCTGCACTGAGGTCCAAGAGACTGTTTGTTATAATTTCAGTTCTTTAGCATTTGCTGAGGAGTGTTTTACTTTCCATTATGTGACTTATTTTAGAATGAGTGCCATGTGGCACTGAGGAGAATGTATATTCTGTTGATTTGGGTTGGTCAGTTCTGTAGATGTCTATTGGGTCCACTTGATCCAGAGTTGAGTTCAAGTCCTGAATATCCTTGTTAATTTTCTGTCTCCTTGATGTTTCTAATATTGACAGTGGGGCGTTAAAGTCTACCACTATTATTGTGTGGGAGTCTAAGTCTCTTTGTAGGTCTCTAAGAACTCATTTTATGAATCTGGGTGCTCCTGTAGTGGGTGCATATACATTTAAAATAGTTAGCTCTTCTTGTTGAATTGTTGCCTTTACCGTTATGTAATGCCCTTCTTTGTCTTTATTTTTATCTTTGTTGGTTTAAAGTCTGTTTTGCCAGAGACTAGGACAGCAACTCCTGCTTTTTTATTTTTTTCTTTCCATTTGCTTGGTAAATTTTCCTTCATCTCTTTATTTTGAGCCTGTATGTGTCATTGCACATAAGATGGGTTTCCTGAATACAGCACACCGATGGGTCTTGACTCCTTATTCAACTTGCCAGCCTGTGTCTCTTAATTTGGGCATTTAGCCCATTTACATTTAAGGTTAGTATTGTTACGTATAAATTTGACCCTGTCATCATGGTACTATCTGGTTATTTTGCACACTAGTTGATGCAGTTTCTTTGTAGTGTCATGGGTCTTTATACTTTGGTGTGTTTTTGTAGTGGCTGGTACCAGTTTTTCCTTTCTATATCTAGTGCTTCTTTCAGGAGCTTTTGCAAGGCAGGCCTGGTGGGAATGAAATCCCTCAGTATGTGCTTGTCTGGAAAGAATTTTATCTCTTCTTTACTTATGAAGCTTAGTTTGGTTGGATATGAAATTCTGGGTTGAAAATTATTTTCCTTAACAATGCTGAATATTGGCCCCCAATCTCTGCTGAGAGATCCACTGTTAGTCTGATGGGCTTCCCTTTGTAGGTGACCTGGCCTTTCTTTCTGGCTACCCTTGACATGTTTTTCTTCATTTTGACCTCAGAGAATCTGATGATTATGTGTTTTGGGGTTGATCTTCTTGTGGAGTTTCTTAGCGGTGTTTTCTGTATTTCCTGAGTTTGCATGTTGACCTGTCTTGCTAGGTCGGGGAAGTTCTCCTGGACAATATCCTGTGTTTTCCAGCTTGTTTCCATTCTCCTCGCCTCCTTCTGGTACTCCAATCAATTGTAGGCTTGGTCTTTTTACAAAGTCCCATATTTCTTGGAGACTTTGTTCATTCGTTTGTATTCTTTTTTCTCTAGTCTTGTCTGCATGCCTTATTTCAGCAAGGTGGTCTTTGAACTCTTATATCCTTTCTTCCACTTGGTCAATTTGGCTGTTGATACTTGTGTATGCTTCATGAAGTTCTTGTGCTGTGTTTTTCAGCTCCATCAGGTCATTTATATTCCTCTCTAAACTGGTTATTCTAGTTAGCAGCTCGTCTAACTTTTATCAAAGTTCTCAGCTTCTTTGCATTGGGTAGAGCACGCTCCTTTAGCGCAGCATAGTTTTTTATTACTCATCTCCTGAAGTCCGCTTCTGTAAAATCATCCATCTCATCCTCCATCGACTTCTACACCCTTGCTGGGGAGATGCTGCAATCACCTGGAGGAGAAGAGGTACTCTGGTTTTCAGTGTTTTTTTGTTGATTCTCATCTTCGTGTGTTTGTCTAGGTTTGATCTCTGAGTCTGCTGACCCTTGGATGGGGCTTTTGTGGGGGCTTTTTGTTGTTGTTGTTGTTGCTGTTGCTGTTGCTTTCTGTTTGTTTCTTTTTCTTTCAATGGTCAGGTCCTCCTTCTGTAGGGCTGCTTCGGTTTGCTGGGGATTCACTTCAGGTTCTATTCATCTGGTTCACTCCTGTGCCTGTCAGTCAAGGAGGCTGGAGAACAGCAGAGATGGGTGCCCACTCCTTCTTCTGGGATCTCTGACCTCGACGAGCATCAACGTGATGCTGGTAGGATCACTCCTGTATAGGGTGTCTGAAAACCTTTTTTGGAGGGTCTCAGTTGGGTGGCACAGGGAACAGGACTTACTTAACAAAGCACTTTGTCCCTTGGTGGAGGGGCTGTGTTTCGCTGGGGTGAAACCCCATCATCTGGGCTGTCTGGATTCCTCACAATGACCAAGAGGAAAGGCTAAAGCTACTGGGCCACAGAGACCATGGCCACCCCTCCCCCAGCCCCTGGATCTCCCTAGAGGCTCAGGCCCAGGGAGATCCAGTTTCTGTCCCTGAGTCTCTGGCTGGAGTTATTGGAGTTGCTGCAGGGAAGCCCCACCCAGTGAGGAAGGATGAGTCAGGGTCAGGCCTGAAGAGGCACTCTGGCCACAGTCTGCCACAGCCAGTGTGTTGGGCTCTGGTGAACACGTCTTGGGTCCAAGTTGTCCAGACTCCCTGGCTCCAGCGAGGGAAAAGAGTGGCCTGGACTATAGAGATGAATGTCGCCCCTCCCCCACCCAGGGAGCTTAGCATGTTAAGCAGTTGTGAGTCCCAGTGCTGGCTGCTGCCCCTTTCCAAGGAGCTCAAAGGGCTTAGACAGCAGGCAGCTGCAGCTGTGGTGCTGGTCGCCCCTGCCCCCGGGAGCTCAGTAGGCTTGAGCAGATTCCAGCCAAGAGACCACTGAGAATCTGTGAGGCTCCAGGATTGGGACGCTAGGCCCCGGTGGGTGGGTTCACGAGTGGGATCTTCCAATCAGTGGATTGGTCCGTGGGTTGCCCAGTTCCATGGAAAAGGCAAGGCTTCCCCAGCTGGGTAGCAGGCTCACTCACTGCCTCCCCTGGCCGGGGGTGGGGGCTCCCCTTCCCTGTGTGGCTCTCAGGTGAGCCGTACACCACTCTGCTCTTCCGCCCTCTCCGTGGATCACACCAGCCTCCCAGTCAGTTCTGATGAGAGAACCTAGATACCCTGGTTGCTGGTGAGGTATTCACATGCTTACTATGGTTCTTTTGGATGGGAGCTTCTGATTGCTGCTGCTTCTACTCAGCCATCTTGCCGCCTCCCCTCTTGACTCCTTTAAACCAGAGGTTTCTAATTTACCCATATACATCAGAAAAATCACTATAGCAGGTATAGCATTACAGAATGTATTTCTTAAACAGTAATATTTGAAAGTCAAAAATATCGGTGGCTCAAGCCTGTAATCCCAGCACTTTGGGAGGCCGAGGCGGGCGGATCACGGGGTCAGGAGATGGAGACCATCCTGGCTAACACGGTGAAACCCCGTCTCTACTAAAAATACAAAACTAGCCGGGCGTGGTGGCGGCGCCTGTGGTCCCAGCTACTCGGGAGGCTGAGGCAGGAGAATGGCGGGAACCCGGGGGGCGGAGCTTGCAGGGAGCCAAGATGGCGCCGCTCACTCCAGCCTGGGCCACAGAGCGAGACTCCGTCTCAAAAAAAAAAAAAAAAAAAAAAAAAAAAAAAAGAAAGTCAAAAATATTACTTGTACCCTGGGCTACAGAATGGATGTTGTGGTAACAGTCATGAAAATAATATTAATGTCTTTGTATATTTCCATTAGAGCTCTTTGGTGCCCAGGTACATTGCCAATGAGTAGTAATATTATGAAGGTATCCTTTTCTCTGAGCAGTAGGCCTCAACAATGTGCTTCAAATACTTAGTAAACCTTGCTGTAAACAGATGTGCTGTCATCCAGGCATTCATCTTTCATTTCCAGAGCACAGGAAGAGTAAATTTAGCATTTTCAGAATGAAAAGTGAACATTGGCTACAAATAAAGTCATTAGCTACATTAGTCTGTTAAAAGAGAGTCTGTTCTTTGAAGCCTTGAAGCCAGGCATTGACTTCTACTCTCTAGCTATGAAAGCCCTAGATAGCATCTTCTTGAAAGTTTGTTTTATCTACATGGAAAATCTGTTGTTTGGTGAAGCCACCTTCATCAATGATCTTTCCTAGGTCCTTGCTGCAGCTTCTACATTAGCACTTGCTGCTTCACTTTGCATTGTTACTTTATGGGAACAGTTGTTTTCCTTAAACCTTAAGAACCAACCTCTGCTAGCTTCCTCCATTGCTTTTGCAGCTTTTTCACCTCTCTCAGACTTCCTATAATTGAAGAGTTAGGGCTTTGCCCTAGATGAGGCTCTGGCTTGAGAGAATGTTGTAGCTGGTTTGATCTTCTATGCAGACCACTAAAACTTTCTCCATGTCAGCAATAAAACTGTTTTGCTTTCTTATTTGTATGTTCACTGGAGCAGCACGTTTAATTTCCTTCAATAACTTTTCCCTTAACCACTTGGCTAACTGGTACAAGAGGCATAGCTTTTGGCCTCTCTTAGCTGTTTACATGCCTTCCTCCCTAAGCTTAATCATGCCTCGCTTTTAATTTCAAGTAAGAGACTTGCGACTACCTTTCATTTGAACACTTAGAGGCCATTGTAGGGTTATTAATTGGCATAATTTCAATATGGTTGATTTCAGGTAATAGGGATTCCCAAGGAGAGAAAGAGAGTTGGAAAAACAGCCAGTGGATGGAGCATTCAGAACACACACGTTTATTAAGCTATTCAACTTATACGAGGATGGTTTGTGATGTTCCAAAACAATTATAATTTTAACATCGAAAATCACTGATCACACATCACCATAACACATTTAATAATAATCAGCATAATAATAAATGTTTGAGATATTGTGGGAATTTCCAAAATGTGACAGACAGAAGTGAAGTAAGCACATGCTACTGGAAAGAATGGCACTCATAGACTTGTTCAGTGCATGGTTGCCACAAGCCTTGCATTTGCAAAAATTACAATATCTGTAAAGTTCAATGAAGCTAAGATATGCCTCTACAAATTTTAACTATATATATTTTTGAAGACTGAAATGTTTTTCTTAACAATCTTTAAATTACAAAAATGTGTTCACATCTATAGTACACATATTTTCCTATTTTAAATAGTAGTTTATATATTATCGAAATCAAAGTGCAAATAATATTCTTTAATGAACTTAGAATATTTAGTAATATTCTAAGTTTGGAGAGCAGGGATGAAAGAGAATTGGCGTACACACTGTGATAACTGGGGGAATAGACTGGATGTCATATTTGCTAAGAAGTCTGGAGGGTCTTTGGAGAGAAAATAGGAAAGGGATTAGGCTTGACCTGGATTAGATTGGACTCAGGTCCTGGGACACCGCATTTAGACACCGTGAAGGAAGGTCGGCAGAAGCTCTTTTATTGTCTCAGGTGAGAAATGTATTCATTGAAGCAGAAAAGACTTAATGAACATGAGTTGATTTTAGAATGAGAAGAATAATTTTAGATTGAAACTTGTTGGGTTTTTTTTTTTTTTTTCCTATTCAAGTCTGAGGCAACTGGACACAAGTTTATCAAAAACAGGAGCTCTAAGAAACTGCAAAAAGTCAATAAATATAATGCTCTTATGTTTAAAATAATGTTAAAAAGTCAGGAACTTCTGTCATTACAGAGAGCCCAAGCATGATTCCAACACCTTGGTAGAAATTGAACCATTTGTTATTTTAGTAAAAAGAAACACAAGCAGTGATGAAGGTTAGCAGATTACTATCAGTAATAATAAAAAAGGTGATTCTACAGTTAGAGCAAAATATTTTGGGCCACATAATGGGAAGCCAGAGCAGAACAACAGAGCTTGGCTGTAACATAACAGAAGAAAGTGATACCCACAGGCAAACTTCAAAGGCTGGTAAGTAGAACCAGCCAGTCACCCAAATCCCTTATGGGAAATGGGAGGAACTACGTGAAGTAACTAGAATTCCCACAATTCTTCTTGGAAGAACTCACAGACAGAAAGTGTTACTGCTATTATTATTGTTGTGATCATGCTTTCCTCGTTGCCCCATTGTCTAATGCAAAAGTATGTGTTACACATGTAAAAAATAAAGTGCAACAATGATTACAATGTCATGAAGTTATTTTTTAAATTTTCTTTCAATTATTAACAAAAGCAAATTAATAAAAATCTAACTGTTCTGAGCCATAAGTCTGAGTTTAAAATCAGCAGAAGGGTTCTCGGTTGGGCTTCGACTTTCATAAGAACTTCATCATAAACGCCCTGGCTGACACCATCTTTTGAAAACATGCGTCTCCCCAGGAATGCCCTAGCATGTGCACAATGGGACATGCTCACATTGACCATGACTATTTCCTGTCCTTTCCATTTAGGCTTGAGTTCACTATATCAGCTATTTTCTTGTCCTTTCTGGCCTCTAAACATTGAATATCAACTTCTAAACAGCATTGAAAAAAATAGTACCACCTGTCTCTGTTCCCAGAAGGAGTCTCATTGGATAGGAAAAGGTCAAATTAAATTTTCATCTTACATGATTTTGTGCCCAGATGTTAGCAAGGAGGCCTAAAGTCACTATGAAAAATCCTAAAGTGCATATATCAATCTCTAGATGAGCTGATTCATTTCAGATTGTACACTAGCATCCTTCCTTCTCTTGTGTACCTGTTTGGTTAATTATTTCTCCCTGTTATACTATAAATTTCACAAGGTAACCCTGTAGCACCTTTTTTTTTTTTGTAAAATAAATCATTGTCTTTTGTCAAAGGCATGCATAATTGCAACAAAATAACAGTTCAAAACTGCTTACAGTTGGCTTTTTACATTTGACAAATACTGAAGAGAATAATTGCCTAAAGACAATGTATAACCTTGATTTAAATGACTTATTATGCATACTTCACACGTATGCAGTGAAAATAATCTTCCTCCCTCAAAACAGTTCCTCCTGCTGACAAATGAATTTGTTAGGTGGAAAACAATGTACATTTATAATTCCCTTGTCTGTTTTATAACTTCGTGTATCTTACATCTACTCCCCTTTTACCTCATTGCCCTACTTTTTAATCCAAGAACTCATTTTTCATCTATGTTAACTTTCTAAAATGAACACACAAGTCTAAGGAAAATAAAGTATACGATACAAACAGGGTAAGTAAACGAAGGTAAGAGTAGTGTTCATATTCTTTCCCTCCCTGTAAATGTAAATAACACTGATGCTCTTGTGATGTCTAGATAGAGGGTAGGTAATAGCATGAACTACTGCCAAATAGCATTTAAAGTCCTATAGAACCTCACATTACATATATCCCAATTAAGTAAACTGTATGTTTTGCTTTTTTCCCCCCTTTCACAACAGACAAATGATTACTCTCTGAATGTTATGAGGGTTTTGCAAAAACATTTTCAGGATTTACAAATAGTCTAGTGGGTACGTTTCTTATGACTTTCAAGCTTTCTATCTTAAATGTTATCATATTGCTGATCAAATGAATTAAAAACCAAATGAGATATTGGGAGAGGGAGGTTTTATTCCCCTCGCCTAAGAACATCATCAAATAGGAAAGGAAAATGCCTATTAGTGGGCAAATGAAAAAGACTTCAAAATCGTTGAGAACACCTGTCATGCTTTTTGGTTTTATTAGCTGCTTTTCCCTTAGTAAAATGTAGACTGCAACCATCATTAAATTGTATTTAAAGTTGTGCAGATGGTGGTCAATATTAATAGATGCTTACTGTATCAAGCTGTCAAAAAGTCCAAAGTAAAAATTGCTCAATGATGGAATGTAAGTAGAGAGGAGTGTTCCAATTGGTCTAAGCAGTTTGCTATATGAAGATAGAAAGCAAAATAATTAAGGATCAGAAGTAGAGGGCAAAAATAGCTGTCTCACAAGCAATGCATTTGGACCTTTTATCAAAAAGAAACATTGATATAAATATAATATTAATCTTGTAGCATAGGAAGGAGGAAAAATACCTCTGCTAACTCAATGTCTCTCAAATAGGAATCCATGAATGAAAACCCAGCAATCTTTACAGGGTTCTACAAATGTGGTATGAGAAGTTTTTCAAAATCATATTAATATTTTTAAATAGCACATTTTTACAAGATGTAAGTAACCACCATAAAATGTAGTGTAGTGAGGTAGTTCAAAGGGCGCCTTTGAATGTCATTGGATGTAACTGGATCCAAATGGATATTTGGATACAGCTATATAGATAACCATTAGATCAGATACACCCACATATACACATATGCATATGTATGTACATGTGGGTATATTTGTATACACACCTACTTATACATGTACACACATGGACACACACATACACACCTACAAACATGTACATATGCATGCACATACATGAACATATACACGCACGTACAGGCACACATACATGCACATATACATGCACATACATGCACACATGTGCACATGCATGTACATACCTGCACACATGCCTGTACATATGCATACTCAAATACATGTACATATACATACACACAGGCACATGCATGCATATGAACATGTACACACGTGCGTACATACATGTACATGCACGTACATAAATGCACACATAAATATACACGCATGCGCACATGCATGTACATGTGCATGTACATACAAGCACATGTGTGCACATATGCACGTACATGCATGCACACATATGCACATGTACATGTACACACGTGCACATACACATACACGCACGTATACACACACAAACACGTACAAATACATGTACGTGCATGCATATGCATGTACAAGTATGTACATGCACAAATGCACGCACATGCGTGTACATTTGCATAAACATATACACACGCATACGTGTACATGCATGGACATATCCATGCACATGTGTGTGTACATATGCGTGCACATGTGTGTGCATATGTACGTATACATGTACATGCATGCACAAACATGTGCGTACATGTGCGTGCACATGCACACGCATGCATGTTCATGCACATGCAATGCACATGCACATGCAATGCACATGCTCGCACATGCATGTGCACATACATGTATACATATGCATGTGTGTGCTTGTACATACATGTACATACACATGCACATGCACATGCGCTTGTACTTACATGTGGGTATATACATATGTATTTACATACACATGTACACACATGCACATGCGTGTGTACATACATATGTACACACACGTGCACATGCATATGTACATATACATGTACATGCACATGTACATGTACATATACATGTATATACCTGTACATACATATAGCATCTATGTGCCAGGTACTAATCTAAGACTAAGTGTACAAGAGCAACAAGACAGACAAAATCTTTGTTCCCAAAGCGCTTGTATGTCTTATGAGAATGTATGGGGTAGTAGCAAGTACTATCCAGGGAATCAAACAGGGTAATGTGATGACAGAACATGCCTGGGTATTAACAACAGAAAGGTGGTTCAGCAAATCCCTCTACAAAGCGATGATATTTAAACTGAAACATACATGATGAGAAGGAGCATGCCAAAAAAAAGAAAGAAAAAAAATGGATGAAGAGAAATCTAGTCTGAGACTTTTAGTTCAAGGACTGTCAACAGGAATAAGTTTTATGTGTTTTAGAACAGAGAAGTGTGCGTTGGGTGGGACTTGGTGAGTGACCATATTAGACAGGTGAACGGAAATCAGGCCATGTGGTCCAGGATAAAGAGTTTTTGAATTATTGAAAAAGCATCCATGTTTTTAAATTTTAATATTGCTATTTAAAAGGTCACTCTGGCTCCTAAGTGGGTAACGGATTATTGAAAGGGAAGGGAAAGGAAGACCCTATTCAGGGGCTGTAGCGATCGATTCAAGAAAGAAGCATCGCTTATACTGCAGTGCTAATAGTAGATACAGAAAGAAGTAGGTGGATTGATCTGGTGAATGTGGGTGAAAGAGAGAAGCGTTTGGGTGACAAGACTCTGGTAATCCTCTGCTCATACGGACAGGCTGTGTTCTCATTTACCGAGTGGCGAAGAATCAGAGTTAATCAGTTTGATGGGAGAAAGGATGCTGAAAATCAGAAATTCAAGGGTAGATATTTCAATTTTGAAATGTTTATTATTGGTCATCTAAATGAAAAAGTCAAGTAGGCAAAAAAAACAAAAAACGGTTCTCAAGTTTTATGGTAATGTTTAGGACAAATCAATGACATGAAAAAAGAATGATAATGCCGTTGGATGCTTTAGAATCGTTTAGGATCCTGTGAGACACTCTTGGAAAAGTAAATGTCCTAATTTATGAACACACACAGTGCTAAAGTTCTTTGTAAAATAAAGAGCACAGTATCATTCTTTTAAACAACTCATTGGACTTAAAAAAATTTTAAAGCTAAAACCTAAAAAAGCCACACATGAATAACTTTTATTCAATTTAACAATTTGAACATTCTTGCATTTATAATCTAGATGCTAATAAAATTAATAAAATATAGTTTTAAATTATCTTCAAGGTATTTCCAAATAGTGTTTTCTAAATAACATCTTTTGACATTTTAGTATCCGTTTATATAGAGTCACGTTAAATGTTCAATTTCCACTTACAAATTTTGTGGTTTTTTTGAGACAGAGTTTCACTCTTGTTGTTCAGGCTGGAGTGCAATGGCATGATCTCAGCTCACCACAACCTCTGCCTCCCCAGTTCAAGTGATTCTCCTGCATCAGCCTCCCAAGTAGCTGGGATTACAGGCATGCACCACCATACCTGGGTTTTTTTTGGGTTTTTTTTTTTTTTTTTTGGTATTTTTAGTAGAGATGGGGTTTCTCCATGTTAGTCAGCCTGGTCTCAAACTCCCAACCTCAGGTTATCTGCCTGCCTCGGCCTCCCAAAGTGCTGGGATTACAGGTGTGAGCCACCATGCCTGGCCCCAATTTTTTAAATATAATTAAGGACTTTCTGTATTAAAACTTATTTATGTATTCCTCTCTTGTTGGATATTTATGTTGTGTCCTAATTTTGGTAGGAAGTGTTAGATATTTTTGACATTTAAATGAATGATTAATTTCAGATAAAATGCTATCAGAAAGCTTCTCCTACTTTTATTAAATACCTTTTGCTCAATGATTGCTTTGTGTCAAGACATTATTCATCCTTCACTTTCCTCCCTCTTTCTACAGAAATTGCCGTTAACAAACTTTCACCAGTGATTTTTCAGTTAATCCATTTATTGCAATTTATAAATGCATTAGATTTATGCTGATGATCTTATTTAAATAAATTCCTTGTACTTTTTTCTTCTTCAAATTAAAATATGGTTTTATTTAACTTCGTAGCTCTTAAAAATGTTGGAATGCAATTTAGTTTTAAGAGTTGAATGCTTTGAACAAGTCACAACCCATTGTATTTTTGTGGATGGAATACGGGCAAAAGAAGGAAAAGGAGATATTTGCTGTTATTTTTAAAGTGTGACTTAAAAAAAATCAAATGTACAGCTGAATCTGGGGAAATAAACATTCTTTATGGATTATCTCTGATGCTAAAAAATGACTTAATGATAGTTTCTAATAGGAAAGAATCCCTTTTATTAAATTACATGTTTCTTTGGTTAACATTAAGCCATGGTTTTTAAAATTTAATTAATTTATTTATTTTTAGATGGAGTTTTGCTCTGTTGCCCAGGCTAGAACACAGTGGCGTGATTTCAGCTCACTGCAACCTCTGCCTCCCGGGTTCAAGCAATTCTGCCTCAGCCTCCTGAGTAGCTGGGATTACAGGCACTCTGCCACCGCACCCGGCTAATTTTTGTACTTTTAGTAGAGATGGAGTTCCACCATGTTGGCTAGGCTGGTCTGAAACTCCTGACCTCGTGATCCCCCGCCTCAGCCTCCTAAAGTGCTAGGATTACAGGCGTGAGCCAGCGAGCCTGGCCAGCCGTGGTTTTTTAACCAGCTCCTGCCACTAGTCTGCCACCCTCACTTAAGGGATCTCCTTGGCAGGAGGTTTTTCTTATGAGTAGATGGACGGTGTAACCCCAACCACTGCCTTATCACATCCAGTCTCCACAGATAATCCAGAGTGGCCTCACTAGGATATGCATCACACCATCATTCCCCACCATGCTTCTACTTTAAATTTTCTAGGGATTTTTAAATTTTATTTAACATAAAATCCAACTCTTTACCAGGGTCTAAAAGGTCATATACATTTTGTCCCTGCTCGCTTCCCAAATTCATCTCCCACCAGATTTCCCCCTGAAGCTCGGCATACACTGGTCTTCTTTCTCTTATTTGAAAACAAATGGCCTGGCTTCTGCCTTAAGCATGCTTTCCCTTCTGCTTGGGATACTTGATCCCCAGTTCTGTGTGTGCCAGGCTTCTTCTCATCACTTAACACTGCACTTGTCATCGCCTCAAAGACACATTTTCCCACCCAATGGAAAGGTACAACAGTACCTGGCACACTGAGCAGAGTTGGCAAACGTTTATTAAATCAATGATTGAAGGTTAGTGATACGGTTTGACTGTGTTCCCATCCACATCTCATCTTGAATTCCCACATGTTGTGGGAGGAAGCCAATGGGAGGTAATTGAATCATGGGGGCAGGTCTTTTCAGTGCTGTTGTCATGATAATGAATCAGTCTCATGAGATTTGATGGTTTTGAAAAATAGAAGACTCCCTGCAAAAGCTCTCTCTTTGCCTGCTGGCAGCCATGTAAGACTTGAATTGCTCCTCCTTGCCTTCCACCATGATTGAGAGGCCTCCCCAGATGTGGAAAGTTGAGTCCAATTAAACCTCTTTCTTTTCTAAATTATACAGTCTCGGGTACATCTTTATCAGCAGTGTGAAAACAGACTAATACAGTTAGTTTGAGAGAAATTTAAAAATGTTTTAATCTAGTAAAATTGGCTTCTATCACCTTTAACGAAGGCTAATGAAATTCTCATTTTGTACCATTTCTAAAAACTGTCATTAAAATCCTCACATATTTCTCTGTTGATTTACTGCTATGAGGTAGATGACATCATCTAGTCACTTAGCTAGTTACCCAGAAAATTCTGGAATAATTATAGGCAATGAGGAGAAGAGAACTAACATATATCTAAAAATCCATTATGTTCTGAAATTTTGGAAAGTTTAGTTTATTTATTAGACATAGTTCATTAAAACAGATATAACTACTCTATGGGCAGCACACAGTTCCTCTGAGCCCATCCTATAGGAAATCTAAAGATGGCTTGATAAGTGGTTGATGCCTTGAACAAAGAAACTAGTTTTCCTTTTCTCTACTAGAGAGCTCTGTTTGAGAATAAAACATGTGTCTGAGGTAGATATTATTATTTCCTTGCACACGTAAAGAAACTGAAGCTTAGAACCAATAACATCTCTAAGGTTAAAGGGTGTGAATGTCAGCACATTAATTCAATCTCTTCAGTCATATTTTCTTCACTTTGCCAGGCTTTGCTACCTCCTGAAATAATTCCTTGATATCTTCTCTGGAATGTTCTACACACAAATAAAAAACAAGGTGTTAAAAACAAACTCGTCATCAGTGCTCCTCTTCATATTATGTCTATTTCAGAGAGTGAAACTGTCGTTTACCTAGTGAATTACTCCCCATCTAAATAGACAGTTAGTTATTAAATCCTGTGTGCCCTGATTTCTAAGTATCCCTTGTTTTGGTAACAATTTTGCCAGGAACTTGCCTTCCTTTTCTTTACCTCTCCCATAGTTTAGTCTTTCAACTCTCAGATTTCAACATAGAACTAGAACTGATCCTTCATTTCCACTTTATTATCCCTCCAAATTCTACTCTTGTGACTGAAATGGACCTTGCTAAAGGAAAATGTCACTATTAATTTTTTTTTTTCCTTGAAATACTACTGGCAGCTCCCAATAGCCTCCAAGATAAAGTTTAAATGCCTTGGCTTAGTTTATAAAATTCTCCATTTTTAGGAGCCCAGCTTCTGCTCGGTACTACCCAACACTGAACTACTTGAAGTTTGTAGTGTATTTTATAGGTTTCTAAGTATTCCTTCTTTCATACTTATTGCCCTACAGTCTAGATATCTCATCTTCTGGACCGATTTCCACTCTTGCAGCTATCAACTCAAATGTCATATCTTTGGGAGTGTTCCTGGACTGCTACATTTGAATTCGAGATTTTTTTTCTATCCCTCTTCATCTTTGAGTTCCTATTTCTCAGCTTTTATGTGCTGCGTGGGAACAAAACAGTTAATGAGCTCTTGTGGGCAGAATGATTCTCTTTCAGTTGAGTGCCCCAATGCCCAAGCACTTAGCATAATGCCTAGTTTAAAGACTCTTAAAACATGTTAATTAAAAGCATTAAAAATGTGTAAATGAAAAAGTACTTTTTCATAATTCACAATTTTGCCTGGTTTTGATCCTTAGTAGACATCTCGGAAAAGTAAACCCGCTGAACGAAACAATCACTATTTCTGCTAAGTCCAGTTACCCTTGTGGTTACCTCCTGGTTAAAATTCGACTAGCTTCTAGTGGTCTACCTGCTGCCTGATTGTCATTCCTGCAACATTCTTTCTCAGGAATGAAGCTCCTGAACGCCTCATGTCAGCCTTATCACGGAATCTCAGGAAAGTTGGGATTGAAGAGATAATGAGATTACCTAGACCAATCTTCAAAGGAGCCCATATCATCTATTTTGACAGGTGTAGTATTCCATGATAATTTATCTATCTGTAAATGTGCCATGACAAATTTGATGGAAGTAATGAAATTTTAGTAATCCAAGACAGCTCCACTGTGATCTCTGCTATTGAATATATTTTCTTGGTGATAAGGAACCTAGGGAGAAGAGATTAAAACTACTATTTTAATAAGATTTTGGGGGGAGAGCTCCAGATTTATGATATGATAGCAAATTGGCTGCAAGTGAAGAAAGAATACATGAAATTGGTTGTTATAAAACAGAACCATAGTGAAAGATTTGCTGATAATTTTATGATCGAGGGTTCTGTATCATGGACTTTCTTTTCATTTAGAGACTTGTTATAATCCAAACAAAGAAAAACTTGGCTGTTCATGCAGGAGGAGGGAGTAAAAGGTAAATAACACATTTAAATAATTGAAAGTTCTCAAGAAAGGTTAAAGGGAAGAAAGTTTGTAATCTTCTCTTAATAAATTTCTCTCTTTGGTTCAAGACCCAGAGAGACAAATGTGATCATTCTAGCCAATTACAAGAATATATTCTAAACTTTCCTTACCTTCACCATTCTTTTTTCTATTTTTAACTCATCAAATTTTCCTTCTTTCTGAATCCCCTATAAAAACCATTAACTAGGACTGTTAATACACTTTGGCAATTTCTTTTATTTTCATGAATACAAAGTTAGAAATAAAAGTTACCCCCAATACATTAAAAAGGGCATTGTAAGTTCTATAACTAAAGGACTTTAAAAAACAGTAAAAATATTTTCAGCCTGATTGCAAAACATCAGTCCCAATTTTATTGCCATATAACCGGGAACTTACACTTAAATAAAGGGGAGATTAGAAGGAATTCTGAAAGTCAATATAAAAAAAGATTATTCTAATTATCTAATTTTCTCATAATCTGCCAACTTTACTGCCATTGTTAAAGTGCAGACTCTCATCATGTCTTATCTATCCAAATACTATGTGATCGCTCGAAAGTGCAGAAATATATGTCATGTTAAAACATATTTTCCCATAGCAATATTTTCCCAGTTTCTTATCTTATTAGCACAATTGATATTAAATGAAAACTAATAAATGCATTTTCCAGAAAGATTCAAAGAGAAGCAAGTGTGCAAATACACACATTAGCCCCAGTTCCAGAATGGTTTCCTCTCTGTGATTGCAATGGATAATTTCACTTTATTATAGACTTCAGGCAACTTCTCTCATATACAAAATCTTAGATGGATTTGGTGTTTTCAGTATCTTGAAAATAAACCTATCAAGTCTATTTATTCCTTTCTTTCAAAAGGCTAACATCAGTACATGATTTGGGTGTCAAAATAAGTCCTATGTGTAAAACAGAAAAAGATGAAGGAAAAATATTCCTGTGGCTAAAGAAAAACCAAATTATCACTAGTTGGCCCTATCGTCTCATAATTAAATGCAAAATGGTAGAGAACTATAAATCAGAGATGAGGGGCTTTCCCAAGAGTGGATGGCACTTTAGGACACTATATCTTATATTGGGTAATCAGTTTCAATTACCTCAATTATAAGGGTCTGTTTTAAACCTTCCCAATAATATAATACTTAAACAGTTATTGAAAATATCTCTGGTTTTCATTATAGGATAAATCTCTTTGCTGTCTCTACTGAGCTGTGATCCAAAGGAAAGCAATCACTCAGTACTATGGAAGAAACAGCATTGTTTGTTCATATTTGTTTCTTTCTTCCTGATGTATTTATTTATCAAGTAAATTAAACCAGTGAAAAAGATGTTAGACATTTCTGTTACAACGTGTCCTTAAATGCCAAAGACCTGGACACATACGCATGGCTAGGAAAGAAGATTCTAGAAATGCCTAGTCACGCCAAGAGATGATTTAGTTGTTCTTGCTTTTCTCATTAAAACTTTCAAGGTGAATGAATATGTGCTCCTAAAAAATCACCATCTAAAATCCTGCTTGTTTGAAACATTTTCAAAGTCAGCCTATTGATACCATCTTAACAGACACACAGCTGGAACTTTTCTCCTATAAATCTAATGACTTTTTTCTTTAATACTTTACCTCCTTCAGTTCCGCCTTTCTAGACAGCACAACATACTGAGTGGTGATTTATACCAGGATACAGTCTGTTCTTGCCTTTGCTTTGTCCAGATTGTACGAAGGTCACAATGAACAACAACTTCTCTCATGTACTTATGTGGTATTACAGAAGCCAGGGCTTCTCTCAGCGTGAGTTTATTATTTGGAGACTTGAGTCCAGACTTCTTTAGCTGCTTGATTTATTTTTTGCCTTCCCCTAAATTAAAAATACTGCTGGTGCCTATATTTCACTGAGTGTTTTCATCAAGTTTTAAAGTTTTATTTGCTTTCTTAGATTGCTTCTCCTATGACATTAAGGGGAGTGGAAATTGCAGTGAGTTTCTTTATCATATTAAATAAATATCATCTCAATATTAAGCACAACTCCAGTCTTTATCCATTGGCTTTCTTCTATCTTTCTCTTTTAAGAAACATGGAAATTTAGGATTGGAAGGAAACTAAAAGTCATCAACCTCAGGTTCTATTTAATGTTGGACATCTGGAGTTCTGCTCAAACATGTCCTGCAATGCAGATCTTATTTCCCCACTAAACAACACATTCCTCTTTCCCAAGTCTCTCATTGTTAAAAGGTTTAACTTTGTACCAAAACTTAAACTGTTACTTTCATCCATTTGTTTTGGTACCTTTCCAGAAATATAGAAATTCTAAGACATCTGTCCTAAAACATCCTTGAAGATAGTTCTTGTATCTTCTTTCCTCTGTCTGCTCCAAATACTTCCTCACCTACACCACAGGTCATGAAGCAACCCATCCAGGGGTAAAACTTTCTCTTATCAATTTGCTCTATAGGTTGTCAGCCTTCCTGACATACCAGCCACTGCATCCATTCAGCTACATGCAGAAGAGAACGTAATCATATCAACATTTCATATATTGTATATGTTATATTACGATTAGTGTAATCTAAACTTAGAATCACCTTTCTTAAAAAACCACATTGTATCGTAATTTCCTGCAAGATAAAATCACTAAAATCAAATTATGTAACTTCTATCTTTTATATATATATATATATATATATATATAAGGGTTTCGTACCTAAATTAGAACAATTGGTCACATCTGTGTTGATTACGTTTGATCTTGTTAGGTTTAACATAATCTTTCTTAGGGACTCCCACCAAAGTACCAGGTCAAGGCATACTGGGAACTCAGATGAAAAAACTAAAGCAAGATATAATGAAGACCGAGAAGCCTTTAAAACTAGGCAACTTGTGAATAACCCTACTTTTTACTTGCTGATGGAAAATCTGAAAAGGGAATGAAATTAAAAGAAGAGAATTCTTTCCCAGCCTTTAGACTAAAAAATGTGTGTGCTTTTGTGTGTAGCAGAAAATAGGAAAATATAGTGTCAGGCACTGTAATTTAATCAGTTATGTGTTAATTATTGTATAAACCTAGAAAAAGTTAAATCCTTATCCTTATAATACTAATATATGAGTCAGCAGTATAATTATTAGATATAAATCCAAAATATTGAGTCATAGAATTTAGTATTTCTATATATTGAATATAAGATATCCTAGGAAAAGCAGGTTGTGTAATCCATACACCATTTAGAGAAAAGAGCCTGTATGTAAATTCAGGTCTTTCTGTTTCTTTCAGTTTCAAGAAAGTAAAAGAACTAGCATGACTGTGTTGTGCTAAATAAATAAAACTGCAAATTTTCTCTTTGTGAAAGAGGTAGTGCAGAGTGGGCATGGGTCCAATTGCCTTACTAAACATAGAAAATGGAAATTTTATTCCCAAATAATTTCTTGAATGCCAGTTATAGAATGTAGTAGTCAATGTTCTAGTCACAAGGCTAACAAACTAACTCCTCACTGCATGGAGCTTACCATCAGAGAAATAACAGAAAAATTAAACAAATATTTACCAGATTATAACAATTAGAAGAAGACAAAAAATGAAATGTGGATAAAGAATTTCAAGTGGATGTGCTGTTCAACTTTTAAATAAGATCACACAGTAGTAATGAAATGAAACATTAGAGTACTATTTGTAAGAGGAAGTAAAATGAGTCAAACCAGCATCTGGAAGAAGAACATTCCAGGCAAAATGAACAGCCAATGCAAAGGCTGGAACATCCCTGGGGTATTTAGGAAACTGCAAGAAAGCTAATTGTGTACTGAACCTGGTGATCAAGAGGCAAAATAATAATATGATGAGGTGAGAGAGAGAATGGAGGCCAAAATTGTAGGGCCTTATAGACCTTTGAAATACAGGCTTTCACTTTGAGTGAGGTGAGAAGGCATGGACAGACTGACAGAGAAGTGATAATTTGACTTACATTTTAAGAGGATTAGTCTGGCTGCTCTATTGAGCATAGACTGTAGGGGGAGGGCATGTGAGTGAAATCAGGGAAAGAATTGAGAATGCAATTGCAATAATCTATCATAAAACAGGGTAGTACCAATAGAGCTGGTGAAGAGTTGTCACAATTCCTGAAAATACTTAGAAGATAAAATATGTATTAATATCAATTACATTGGAAAGTATTTGAGAAAGAGAATGATATCCACGTAGATCTTTACTGCCTTAATCTTATCCCCAAGAAAAGTTCAAATAAATCAACTTATGGAAGAGTAAGATCTCCAAAAAAATTACAGAGCCAAGAATTCAGCTGTATTTTTTTTATAATATCAGAGAATCAATCTTTGATTAAGGTAAGAGCAAATAATTCATCTCTACTTTTGCCCCATGTATTATTTATAATATACTAAATATTAACCTGTTTTATAATTACATGATGGATAAAACTAAACCAATCCAAAAATCTCATGTAACCTAACAAGTAAACATAAAAAACTTAATGATTATAAAATCGCGTATATTATTCTTAAATAACAAACTTCAGAGACTTGTTCTTTTATGGAAACCACAAGACTGAAACTTTTCCCTTTTCTTCAGTTTTTTTTTTCCTCCTGCTTTCAGTGTGCTAAAGCATGTCTATTATTTCAAACTAGGAAAATATTTACTGTTGCTTTTTGGTGGTAGAGACTGACACTATATGCTTGTTTCATAGTTGAAAATTAAGGAAGAGATAAGTTACAAACAATGAAATCATGTTCTGTTTTCCTGAAACTTATAAATATATATCTCCTGGTAGGCAACTTTATGAACTGGCTCACGATAATTCCCACCTGCTTAATAGTATTCTCATTGCTGTAAAATCCCTTCCCCTTGAGTCTGAACTGGACCCTGTGACTTGCTTGTAACAAAGAACAGGTCAAACGTGATAGGCACCACTTCTCTGATTAGTGGCTTCCATCTTGCCAGCATTCTCTCTTGCTGGTACTCCCTTTTATGCCCTCTCCTCAGCTAGCTGATATGTTGTAAGATGCTCTCTGGAAAAGCTCAAAGAACAAGGAAGTAAGGAAGCCTCCAGGCAAAAGCTCATGAGAGACTGAGTCCTGCCAATGATAGGGATTCTTCACTGAAGAACGTTGAGATGACTGCAGCCCTGTGAGATCGCCAGAGCCCGAGGACCCAGATAAGCTACACCCAGATTCCAGACCCACCTGTGAAATAATAAATCTGTATCAACTTAAACTGCTAGATTTTGGGGTAATATGATATGCAGCAATAGATAACTAACACCGTACATTTAGTCCATAAATTAATTTATAGAACTGTGAAAACAAGAGTGAATAAACACTTTTAAGTAGACCACTTAATTACTTTAATATCTTAACTTTTTAATGCCATTCCTAAGAGAGAATGGTCAACTATAAATGAAGCAACAAAAATAGACTTTTGAGAATAATAAACCCGAGTATATCAAGGTGAGGGAATGATTCAGTCAGAATGAGAACATAGTAAATAGCTGAAATGGAAGCTATAGCTTTACATTTTAGTTAATACCTGTATTATATAATAAAAGTGTGGCAGCAACTATGAATTCATTATCATTCTACCCTGTTAATGTTTTGTGATTTTAAGACTCTTTAAACTCAGAGGAGTGTGTTAGACTCCCGTAAGAGTTTGACAAATGGATAGAAACCTTCCTATTTGCTATTCCTTCCCCTTTCTTCTCTATTTCCATCCCCCAACCACTAAAATTTAGTCTTACACTTAAATTATATTGAACTAGAAGACTCATTCAACACTAAGAGGCTATAAAATACTATATGGCAGATATAATTATCTTCATATATTATAAAGTTAGACACGGAATATAAGCAAAGTTTAATATAAATATTGAGTAAAACTATTAATGACATATTCTCTGAGAAATGTGGTCCATCTCTAGTTACAAACAAGGAAAGGATTATAAAGATGGGTTTTCCCTAAGGATTTGGTTTCTGCGACTCAATGTAACATTCTTGCTTTACACTCAATTACCTTAAACAGTAAGTTCTTGTGCAAGTTTTAAACAGAATATTATTCTCAATGCAACTAGCAACCACCCATTAACAGTGGCAATGGGATAACTAGCGAGTTCTCGTGCCTATTTTCAATGTCTTTCACAAGATGTGTGTTAAATTGAGCTTTATTCTCCTACAGTAGTTCTTCTGGCTACAATACTCAAAATGTAGAAGACTTCTTGATGCTACAGCTTACAGTTAGTTTATTTAGAACCCAGTGCTGCTACTTGTTAGTAATGTAATGTTTGGGGAGTTACCTAATACTTCTGAACTTTAATTTTTGTATCAATAAGATGGTAGTCATAAACTATAGCACAAATGGTTTTTTTAATGCTCATGCAAGATAATAAAAGTGGGAATTACCAACTAAAATCTTAATTTAAAAGCATAAGAGTATTAATGTAGTATTATGTAGTGTGCCACACTACAGTGGAGGAGGAATGAGTGTACGAGTACTTGCTCTCTCACTTGTGGAAAGAAAAGGGGTTATTATAATAAATACGTATTAAACCCAGTAGACTGGTCATTTTAAAATTTGTCTTTCTTCTGATATATTATTAGGATCCATCATGGAAATGTACCTTATTCTAATAAAACCAGTACCATCAAGGAAGATAAGTGAATGTCTCCTACAAATAAAGAGTTAACAGTAAGTGGTCCAAATACATTGAATTAAAATAGCAGCTTGTGGTCTTTGCATTCATATCTTTAAATTCTATCTTAAAATAAATTACTTGAAATAGAAATATCTGCAGTTTTCTCATGGAGCTCGCTAATTCCTTGGCCCTGGATTAGCTCTTGTCATGCACCCTGGGGAGAAGCTTCCCGTGCATTTGACTGCACAGATGAAAGACCAGGTAAGCATGTTCAAAACAGATTTTTTTTTCCTTCAGTGAACAGGCAGTAAAGACCTCTGAGATCCTTGTATTCTGCTTCTTAGATCACCTAGAATAACTATTTATAGTCGAAGATGGAATTTGCTTAAGAATGGCAGCTAAGGAAAAATGACTTTAATGGGACTGAATCAGGTGTCAGTGGGTTTCTGGCTCTGTGGGCTCACTTGGAACATTGAAAACCCATCACTTACGCACAGAGTTTATAATCAAGGCCTTCCAGACTGCCCACTTAGTCCTTTAAATGACTTTCTAAACCGTACCGTCCTTTATGGCAATAAGAATGCCATCAACAGTCAACAAGACATTTTAGGTAACGTCTGTTTTTCTGCAACAATTTAGTTATAATTTTTTAATATATGTAAAATAATCTTATTGTTAGAGGTGACAGAATAGAGGCATTTCTGTCACTTTCTTCCCTGAAACCTATAAAACTACAAAATGCATGAACCTCAGATAAGGATTTTCTGTCCTCACTGAAGGCATGAAAAACCAACTTGATTCAAGCAAGCCTTAATCTATAAGTAACTGCCAAAAACAGTGATACGGGGACCAACTTGGGTCATGAGGCCTAAACTAGGTCTCTGTATATCTCTGTCTGTTTCTGTATGTCTGCGTCTGTGCCTGTGTCTGTGTGTGTGTCTGTCTTTGTCTATATCTGCATCTACATCTATATGCTAATATGCACCAAACTAGATGGTACACACTGAAATGTCTGTAACCCTAAATAGTTGACGATGATTCATCATTTATTTGAGACGAGAAGCTTCATGATCTGAATGGGTTATGAAAAAATCCATGAGCCTCATTCCACATTGCTGGGTGGCAGAAAATGAGGCCAAACAAGGAGTCGTTAACACATATCACCAGAACAAGGCTGCCCATAGAAGGAGCGAAGGGGACAATCAGTGTCACAATAGCTGAGCCTGGAACGCTAAATGCAAAAATCTAAGGTAATTGAAAACAAAAGCTTATGAGAGAATGATTCACTCTAGTCCAAGCTTATTTCCGTTTCACCTGAAATGCTCAACGCAATGAGTTGATGATGGTGCACGTACCTGCTTATATTTGATGGGGTAAGAAAGTATTCAGAGATGTAATTCCTTCTCATGTTATTCTTCGGCAAAGAGCCTATCCTAACAGCTCTTTTGGCCCCATTAGAAAGTGAGACAAAATCAGAAGGGAATCTGCGTCAAAACTAGATGGAGATATTTTAACATAAAAGGAGGATAAATGAAGGTTATCTATTAGAATAAGAGTTTGTAAGAAAAATTTAAAATATTTTACATAAATGACATCAGAGAAATCTTAGAAAGGTGTTTAAGACTGAGTCTCACTCTGTCGCCCAGGCTGGAGTGTAGTGGCACAATCTCGGCTCACTGCGACTTCCACTTCCAGAGTTCAGGCGATTCTCATGTCTCAGCCTCCAAGTAGCTGGGATTACAAGTGTGAGCCAATGTGGCTGGCTCATTTTTGTATTTTTAGTAGAGATGGGATTTTGCCATGTTGGCTAGTCTGGTCTCAAACTCCTGGCCTCAAGTGATGTGCCCACTTTGGCCTCCTGAAGTGCTGGGATTATAGGCATGAGCCAACTCTCCCTGCCAAAAAGGCCTTTTTAAGACAAAATATCAAAGAAAAGATAAAAATCAAATAAAAATAATAAAAAAGGAGATAAAATAAATAAGCAAAGTAAATAAAAGGTGAACAGAAAAAAAGAAAAACAAACATGAAATTAAAAATCATCTTACAAACAGCAGGAATTATAGTAGACGGAGCTGAAAACATAGAATTGGGCATAGAAAGGAGTTGAGGTAGTAGAACCAGATCAAAACATATTCACGTATCACTGGCAGCCAAGAACTTTCAAATAACTTGTCCTTGCATAATACTTCATAACCCTAGGATAGCTCAGGTTCAGGGAGGGACTCACGAACGGCCGGGGATGAAATTGCCAACACACTGAGTTGGAAAATCTCAGTCAAAGGTCGATAGAATAGTATCAAAATATTTATTCACATCACATCAAAAAAGCAAATAAAATGCAACTTAATTTTCTGTAGCTGATGCAATTCTCCTCACATGTTTCTCAAGCTCTTGGACAATTGTGAAACCTTAACTCATCCACGTATTTTCTCACTGTCTCTTCTGGTATATGCAGACTTCAAACAGTCCCTTTCCGGTAAACGCTGACTCTCTCTCTGCTGCTTCTTTCTGCGTCCTCTTAAGATGCCATCTTGCTCCGTGGAAGAGGTTACTGAGTCTTTATGAAGGTAAAACAGAGGGCCTCACATTCACATTGGGATCCTTTTATGCTCTTTGAGTCTTTGATGTTCTCTTCAATGTTCCATCTTGCCCTAGGGCAGTGACACCACATACGACCCGAGTGTGAGGCTGTCAAAGTTGTGGCTCATACATCTTAGACCCAGAAAAGAAAAGTTTTTGCCTTGGGTCCTACCTATACCTTAAAGAGTTCCAGTCTGGGCCGGGCGTGGTGGCTCATGCCTGTAATCCCAGCACTTTGGGAGGCCGAGGCGGGCGGATCATGAGGTCAGGAGTTCGAGATCAGCCTGACCAACATGGAGAAACCCCATCTCTACTAAAAATACAAAATTAGCTGGGCATGGTAGCACATGCCTATAATCCCAGCTACTAGGGAGGCTGAGGCAGGAGAATTGCTTGAACCTGGGAGGCGGAGGTTGCGGTGAGCCGAGATCATGCCATTGCACTGCAGCCTGGGAAACAAGAGTGAAACTCCATCTCAAAAAAAAGAGTTCCACTCTGACCTATTCTAACTGCACCTCTCTCCTGGGGTGAGGAGTCCATTGAGTGGTGGAGGCATGAGCCTGTGTGCTCACCTTCTAAAACATAGTCTAAATACATTGGATCTCAGAATTCCATGACCAAATGGCTCCTGAGACCATTTCCAAGCTGAACACAAGTCTTTTCGCCTGGCCCATCCTTCTAGGGGCAGTGTGTAGCACTTATGTACGAACCTGGGCCACAAACTTTAAAGGGGCCACATGATCAATGCTTTCTGATGTTCACACCTTGTATAATCCCACACTCTCCCCTTGAGTGTAAGAGGAACCTGTGACTAATTCTAACCAGAAGAATATGACAAAGGCAATGAGATGTCACTAGGTGATTACATTATGCTACATGACAAAAATGAAGGTATATCACTGTCATGATTAGATTAGATTGGAGCGATTAGATGTTGCTGCCTGACTCATGAGAAAGTCCTCCTCTCCTTGTTGCCTTGTACAAAACAAGCTATGAATCCTCTCCCCTCAAGGAAATGAATTCTCTCAACATACTACGGGAGCTTGGAAGAGATTCCTTCCCCATTTATGCCTGAAGATGAAGATGCTGCTAGGCTGACACCTTAATCGCCATGTTGTAAACTCCTGCTCAGAGCACCCAGCTAAACTGTGCCTTGATTACTAACTCAGAAATTGTGGGTATAGTTTGTAGTATTTTTTTTTGTGCAACATACAAGACTATTACAGCATCCCTAAGCCAAAGAGGTGGCCAGCGGGAGGGTTGTTGGGAGAACTAAATGCAGTTTGGATTTGTAGTATATAGGTGAGACCATTGTTTTTCTATCAAGAAAGTCAGCTGTGAAAAACTGGAAAATGATCATTTTGTTGTAGGAGGAACTCTGCGTTACTGGGGCTATAAAGCTTATAGCTACACTTTGAAGGCAAAAGGCTAAAAGGATACATTAACTAAACCTACAGATTTACTAACAACCAAATGAAAACAGAGTTCAACTAAAATCAACGCAATATATTCTTGTTACTTTAATAGAAAACTTTTTAAAATGTAAGTTTGTATGCTGAGTGTAGTTTGCTAGATGTCATCATAACTCATGATCTTAGCTAGCATTCCACCAAAATGGTACAGTTCTGAAAGTGCTGCATAGATAAATAACTTTGGGAAATGTCACGTTAGATTACCATGAAAGCAAAAATATCCTGAGGCTGTCTGTACAACAATCACTATAAAACATGTCTACCTACTGCAAAAAGGAAATCACGGTTAGATCAAGTGGTCTAAATATAAACATATGTAAACATCTAGCAAAACCAGGAGATTTCACTGAAGTTGGGAGGTAAAGTGAAAAGGAGAATCCAAAGTTACTGTGGCTTCTTCTCTTCTCTTATTTCAAATAGTAGTAAGCAAGGAAACAGGAGAGGAAAAAGAAAGAGGCGGGCATGAAGGTTAGTGCAAGGAGGTCATTTGTGTAAGTAGTTGGGAAATTTAGTTTTGATGATAAATTGTGTTTATTTCAAGTGTCAGAGAAATCTAGACATGTCTGGTGGCCTAGTCAGGTAGATGCATAAGGAGCTTTTTCACTGCAGGAACAATACGCCTCCTTGGACAGCCCGGAAAGAGAACCTAGCACATAGGTGACATCCAGTCAAAATGCCCAAGATGTTCGTAAATGTCCAGTAAAAAAAAGAAACCTCCAAGTGCTGTTGCCAAGTGACTGACTAAATCTGAATAAATCTGGAGGGAGACTGGGTGGTTAGCAAAGAGAGCCTATGAGAAGTCAAAAGGTGAATCAGAATCTTCTAAGTTTTGCAGAGACCACAGGACACGTGGTTTCACCAGCCATGCCCCAGTAGAGCGGCGAGAAGAAACACATCTGGTGGAAACACAGGTGTTTACCAGGAGGAGAGGGTAAGAAAGTGCAGAGACTAATTTGTGAGCAACAGAAGAAATGTCCAAATTCTTCACCCAGCTTCAATGGGAGAGACTGAAGCGTGCAGACTGTGGGTGGCTACGGTAAGCTGAGATGTGTTTGTCCACACAGGTGAAACACCACATATGGACCACAAAAGATAAGTGAAATGGACTTAAAGGGAGCTAGAAGCACAGAAATTCAGGCTGGCAAAAACACAGAAAAATAAGGGACATGACTCAGAATATGTCCCTATTTTGTGTACCCAAGATTAATGTGTCCCAGGAGCAGGGGTTAAATGGCCAAATGTGAGTCTTATTTAAATTCTAGCTTATAAATCAAAGTTAATTTTTACTTTAAAAATCCAATGGCTTTTTCATTTGTTAGAATTTAATATATAGGGCAATGCCATGTGTGGAAAGACATTATGTGTGTGTTTGTGTGTGTCTGTGTGTATTTGTTAATGCATGAAATATCTCTGGAAAGAAACTTGAGCTGATAACAATGATTGCTTCTGGGGAAGGAAACTGGGAAGTGGTTTAGGAAGGAAAAGTTGACTTATTTTTAACTTTGTACACAATTACGTCTTTTGAACATTTTTACCATGCACATATTTCCTACTCATAAAATCCATAAAATTTAATTATGAACAAAATAGAGCTTAGTCAGTGTGTTAATGACATTTTCAGAAACCAAAAATATTATATATATGTCAATAAATGAGAGAGCAGCTAATCCTTGTCTTTTATTTATTTACTTATTTTTAAATAGGAGCAAAGGTGAGGTTACACGGAGAAACCTATTGTTTCAGAGTAGACAACGGTGTGATTATAAAGATTCTGCCTGGGCGCGGTGGCTCACGTCTGTAATCCCAGCACTTTGGAAGGCTGAGATGGGCAGACCACCTGAGGTCAGGAGTTCGAGACCAGCCTGGCCAATGTGGTGAAACCCCGTGTCTACTAAAATTACACAAACTAGCCAGGCATGGTGGCAGGAGCCTGTAATCCCAGCTACTCTGGAGGCTGAGACAGGAGAATCATTAGAACTCAGAAGGTGGAGTTTGCAGTGAACCAAGATCGCACCACTGCACTCCAGCCTGAGCAACAAAAGCGAAACTCCGTCTCAAAAACAAAACAAAACAAAAATTCCTAAAGTCTTACCAGCCAAAATCTATTTCTCCCTTTAGCCTTCCTGGATCACCATAAAAATGATTTGATTATGGGATGATAACTTTTTAATGCTTCATTTTTATTTTTCCCTACCTTCCAGGAAACTCAGGTGGGCAATGCTAACTTGTAGTCTCTGGCACAAATAATTTTCTATTTCTTCTATACAAATTCTTATTTCTTTTTATCTTTTAGTTTAAGTGGCTATTTTATGTAGTGGTTTTTATTAGTAATCACCTTGAATATGCTCTGGTGGTAAAGACTGCTTAAATTTTAAGAAGTAAAACCAAGTAAAATAATGGATTGGACAACCAATTCCAAGACAGTATTTTCAAAAACTCTTAGCTAAAATTATATGTATTAAGCTCCCTAGAGTTCATATGGCAATGCGTATAAATTCCCTTTAAAAACAAAAGTGTTTAGTCCTCAGTAATCTGTCTTCAGTTACTAGAGAAAAAAATGCTTTGTTGGTCAGTCTTAAAAGAAAGCTAATGACTTCCTGGGCAGGATAAATATAACAGGCACATCTTGAAGACATACTGAGAGCTGGCTTACTGTATAAGCTTGCTCACCTGGGAAGTTATAAACTTAAATCGGCCTTCAAGCGTTTTCGGGAGACATTGAACCAGGCCTAAGCACTCAGCGGCATGGGCAAAGGAAGTTTGTATTCAGACTTTTCAAGGTCTGATCTACCTGGTCATATGTGGTTCTCAACTAAGGGTGCTTTTGCCACACCACCCCTACTCAAGAGATACTTGGTAATTTCTGGATATATTCGTGGTTGTTACAATGGGGTGGAGGGTGAAATGGACATTTAGTAGGTATGGGCCAGGATTGCTGCTAAACAACCTACAATGTATAGAACAGCCTCACCACAACAAAAGATTGTTGATTTCAAAATGTCAGTAACAGCCCGGTTGAGAAATCCTGGTCTGGATCTATTCCTCACTTGGGTTTTGCTGCCTCTCTGGGTGTCGTACAAGACAATAGGGCACACCTTTCTCTCTTCGCTTTGCTTGATAGTGAGGAGAAAGTGGAGAGCCAAGAGTGGAAACACTCTCACGTTCGGCCTGCTTTGGGCTACAATGCTGATATATCAATGCCCAGGAAAACTTTCACAGTCTGAGGCTGAGGCAGTGAAATAAACAGTAGTTCTCTGCCTGTCATTCTGCCAGATGGCTTCCCTCAGGTAAGAACTTAGAGCATGCCATTTGCTTGAATAGAGGGGAAGAATAGGGCAAAAGGCAGGGGGGTAAAAAAATGGACTCATATTGTTAACAAAATAGTATTTCACCCCTCCATACGACAGAAATGTTCCAAGGATTCAGTGAGAGAATGTGTGGAGTATCTGGCTTCTTCTGGCATATCAAGAGTCTAAAGAAAAGGGGAAAACAGAATACATGTAAGACAAAGGTACTACTTTGGCAGAATTAGGTGATGATGAAGTCACTGGATGAGATTTGGAAAGCTCAAAAAATCTAGATAATTAAATTCATGGTTCTACTTCAAACCAATGTTTTGGTTTTGGCATTATCTATTTATTCAAATATTTCTTTTAATTAGGGGAGGGAATAGTATTTAGAGTCATCTTTTTTCTTTTTTCTACTTTGTATTTTCCTAGGGCTGCTAAAGAATGCAAAATTTTTAAGGAATTGAAAAGTAGATATATGGGTTTGGCTAATTTCCATATTTGCTAAAGTATTCTCTGAATACATTAGAAATACACATCATGTTTCCAAAGACCTGGTAAAAATAGACATGAAACAGGACACACACAGATGTTGAAATTCTAAAATATTAGCAGTACACTTTCACTAATCTTTACATACCTCACCTCTTTTTAAATTTTTCTTTAAAAATGATAGACAAATATTTAAGAACATTTTGACATTTCTTTTTAAAACAATGCTTATCTAATAATTGTGTGTAATGATATACAATCAATTTTTTAGTGCTATGTGTTGGAAAACGGAATTCATTGCTATGATAAACATACACTAAATGCTTCCTTATCATTAGATAAGGAAAGGACAAACAAAATTTTTTGATTTTAACACTTCCTTCTTCTAAGGAAGACTGTAGCAAGAAAATATATCCTAGATACAGATATAAACAGAGATCATCATTCATGTAGAAAGACAAATGAAGAAATACTAAGGATTACGGTACTTATAAAAACTTCATTGTAATGTTCTTTAACTCAATTACGCAGACACTAGTAAGCTAGTAGTGTCTAACCTAGTGGATCTGGCACAATTGCCTTCCCAGAAAACTATGACTAACTCACACTATGTATTCAAGTTCTTCCTACTCAATGTCCTAAGGAAAAACAAAATAAAAACCAGAAAATAAAACAAAATAGGCTTTTACTTTCTTTTAAGAGGGGACTTTTAAGACATGGGTTTCCCCCTCCCCCCCAAAAAAAACCTTTCCCTAGAGGTTTCAAATATTCAATATTTAGTCTGAAATTATGAAGATAAGAAAAGAACTAATGAAGCATACAGAAAATGTCAATTAATAATTATTTGCTCATGTCAAAGTGTGGTAAGGATTTTAAATGCAGCTATGTGCTTGACTGTTTGAAGCAAGGGCATGGCAAGAAGGTAACTACTGAGAGGCTCTGCAGGGACAAGTTTCCTATACCCATATATTTTGTTCCTGACCCCATAGTGTAGGGATATAATAAAAATCCAGAGATGCTCAATGTTCACGACCTTTTGGAGCAGTGTTTTCTTCCTACTTTCTGAAATAGGTACTTCTAGGTACTTTTTAAAATATCCTTTTCAGTAGATCTTAATTACTGGACTTTCTCAAGTGTGTACTAGATTCTCATCTCTTTGTAAGCAACACTCTTTCTCGAAAAGACCTCAATGATCCTATTTTTTCTTAACATCCAGATACACACAACTCCCAAATTCAGATTTCAAGCCCGGATCTCAAGCTTCCCTAGGTTGTCTATATCCAACTATCATGCTTCTGATAATGGTACGTGGGCTTGCAATTCCATAGGCAAATGCCAGATCATGGTGATCATGTTGTTTGTTTGCATAAACTGTAGGTAAAATACCTTGTTTCCTCTCTATAGTGAAATACGTCGCCATTTAACAAAATCTAGGACATTTGTTTTTACATTTCAAATAATGAAATCATATTAGTGATGGTGTTCAGGACACACTGTCTCAAAATATGGCGCCTTGGCATATGGCATATTGAATTTGAGAAAATGGCAGAAGCAGGAAGGTCTCAGACCTTCCCCTGACACTTTCCCTTGAAGCAGGTTATAAAACCTAGAAAGGATTTTCTGAACTTTTCCCAAAGCAAGTCATGAGACCCACAGGTGAGAGGTGTCCTTGCTATACTCAAAAAAAAGGAGTATCCTTAGCTCCAAAGACCAAAGAACACAGAGGAAATTGAACAAACCAGCCTTGCTAAGACTCCCCCAGTATACTACGCTTACTTCATACTCTGTCCTGTGGTATTTATTCACAACTGTTCACTCTTCATCAAACCTATTGTTAAAAAAATACCCAGGTTTAACTATTTCTTTGGGTCTTCACTTTTTGGGAGCTTCCCATATATATAAAATTTATATGAAATTAACTATGCTTTTCACTTGTTACTTTGTCTTTTGTTACAGGGACCTCAGCCATGAACTTAGAAGGGTAGAAGGAAAAAAACATTTTTCCTCCTCTCCATTAGGTTTTTATAAGAGACAATGAAAGGAACACTTACAGGAGAAAGACATGAAAATTCAGTGGTCTAGGCTTACAGTGCCTACCTCTAAATACCCAATGACTTACATAATAGCTATTTATCTCTGCCAGTGAGTTTAGAGACGTACAGAAACCATCAGATATCAGAATTCAGTGCAAAAGTGGAAGCGTCAGGTTTTTCTGTAACTCCTATACTTGCAGTTTACTCCCCCGTAGACTTGCAGTGTTTATCTTTATAATGGTAAGGAAAAAATGTCACCTTCTGTTACTGCTTCATGCCTATTTTATGTGGTACAGAATAAACCGAATAAAATGAAGTTGGGATTGTTCCATAAAGCATATTCTAAACTTCTTCCTAGTAGTTGAATTAGAGTTTTTAGTAGTTAAGACACATGGCATCATAAAAAAATAAAATCTGAAATAAAAAGAAAGATGTTTTGTCCAGGATTCAGAAGAATATCTTGTCTCAATTTTGCCATATGCCCCATAAGATCTTGTACTAAGCTTGTCTCACTTACTGCTGGCTCTTCTGGGCACCAGGGTACCATACCTAGCAGCTAGCACAGTAGCTAAGAATAAGTAGGTGCTTTGTTGACTAAATAATTAGGTTTTGGAAATTTTACTTTCTATCAAAATACCACAAATTACTCTTCCATAAAAATGGAAACATTTTATTAGATCAAATCATTAATATGAGTATCAAAGGAGATGATGTATTATTTTCATGGTCTGTAAACCCTTAGTGTCATGCCAAATTCTTTGGTGTTATTCTGTTTTTTACTAACTAAAGCAACTGAATTCAACAACAACAACAATACAAAATGCTAGAGCTAAAAGCTTTGTAACTAACAATGTCTTCTGTCCGGAATACCCCCACTGCCCTCCCCGCTCAGGCACATAACAAGCTTGAATGATCTGAGCTACCTACGTTCTGCTTTATTTTGCTCTTCTCCTGAGCATGGACAAAAAGAATCAAACAACTTACTTAATGAATGTCACTATAAATTCCTGGTTAGATTGCAATAATACCTCTGAAATCTCTATACCTTAAAGCAAAGGCATATTTCTTCTTCACACTTCATGTTCATTGGTGTGGGTTCTTTTCCACGTCGAACTCAAGACACAGCAGCCACTGTTTGGAGTATCTGTCAGTTGTTGTGACAGGAGAAGAGAGGTTTGGAGGGTTTTCACTGGACATTTAAATCGTCTTTCCAGAAGTGGCATCAGCCACTCAATTCATTCAGTGTCTGGAAACAGTTACACAGGGAATAAGAAGTGAAAGTCTGCCATGGACTCAGAGGGAGAAGAACTCTGGGGAAATACAGGATGAAGAACACTAATAGATGCTGCACCTGGATCTCCCCCAAATCCTACTTGTCCTTAATCTTTTCTCTTTTATTTCTGTTTCTCACAAAAGCAATTTCCAACCTTCTCACCAGTTTTCAAACCCCCAGTTTACCAACTGTCATCCAGTCTCTTAAGATGTCTGTCCACCTAGTTCCTGGAACACTGGAAGCTCTCAATGCCCACAGGTGGTAAGCTCTGTGAGAACAGGAATCGTCCTGCCTCCTTTGCAGTTATCCTCTCTGCCTACCATGGTAGCTGTTGTCAAGTAAATATTTATTGAAGGGTTTTTAGTTATTACATAAATCTGGACTCTTCTGTCTAGGTTTCAATGACCATTTTTCAATTATTACATAAATCACTGGTAGGTTAATCAATGGCCCATCAAGTGATATCCAAGTCTGAATGCTTGCACCTTTTAAATGGTAACGTTCATGAATCAAAGGGGTCTTTGCAGATGTGATTAAGGATCTTGAGAAGAGAAGACTTTCCTGAAAAATGTAACCATACACATCTTTATCATATGGAAACAAAGGGATACAGACACACATGAACACAGAGAGAAGGTGATAAGAAGACGAAGACGAGAGAGGTGTGAAGATGCTGCTCTTGAGGACTGAACTGTTGTGGCACCTTGGTGCAGCCAAGGAATGCTGGCACCATCCAAACCTAGAAGAGGCAAGGAATGGACTGTTCCGTGGAGTCTCAGGAAGGAGCTTGGCCCTGCTGACACCTCAATTCCTCTGCCAAGTGATAATGAGTTTTAACTTCTGACCTTCAAAAGTGTGATAGAATAAATCTGTATTGCTTTAAGCCATGAATTTTGAGATAATTTGGTATAGGAAACTAACATACATTGGATAGATCTAACATTTTTATTTTCTAGAATTTGTGCACTGAGCAAAGAAAAAAATTCCTATGCTTGAAAATGTTTAATACTAACCTGGAAGTAAAAAATGTGTTTTAATTTTTATCCACATGTACTTGTTACATTTTGAGGAGTTACAACATTGTTTTACTTCCTTGCAAGGAGTAGATTTATAAACTTTAGAGTGGAGTCTTTAGAAAATCAAAATCAGACTCTGTCTGAATGTACTTGTCTGTCTCCCAAATTTCGATGGTTTAAAATATACTCATTATAATTGCTGTGGTTTGTGGAGGTAAAATTGTATATGGTTAAATTTCCATAGTTGTGGTAGCATTGAGGCTTACCAAAATTATGAGTTTGTTTATCGGGTTAACTCCCAGCTCTCTGTTCTTCTCTTTTTACAAATTAATAATATTCTATATGTACTTGTTTTGCTTCTGCATCAGTTCCTAATATTCCTTTCTTCAAATTACCAAAATATATTGGCATTGCTACAATAAAATGAAAACCTAATCCTTTGCAAAACACAAAGAATATGTAGAACTCTACAAAAGTCTTTCAGACTTTCTTTAGAAGCCAGGTCACAAACACGTAATGTTTCTTTTTCAGGTGTGAAGCCAGGTCACAAACATGTGATGTGTCTTTTTCAGGTGTGAAGGCAGATGCAATAGTCACATTCAAATGACAGTCACAGAGTCTCATAAAACCTAAAATACTGAATTGCAGTTTAGGTAACTGTTGACAATGGGTTATGGGTTATGTGAAGAAATTGAAACTTTCTCTTACATATCTGCTTCCTTGCTCAGATACCTTTGCATTAATTTTAAACTCTCAAAGTATGTATACTTACAATTCTCTAGTAGTATATAAAAATATTTACATCCTAGGCAAATTACTTTAATTCTAGTATTTGTTCATTAATGCTATATTTGTTTCATTACAACAATATTTTATTTTTATAAAAAATAAAGGATTTTAAGAAATTTACCGTGATAGATTTGGAAAATGTAGATTTCTAAAAATCATTTTTTTTTGACTAATGTAATGCCTTTTTGTAACAATTGGATGCAATTGTAAGTTGCTTCCTAGAGCAATAAAAAAATAATTTGTGATGTGATAATTTGTTGGTTTATAAAAGTCATATTGCTGCTTCTGGAACGGATTTACTAACAGCCATCAATGCATTGGGAGGTTCCAGCTTACTCTCCTATTTCTGGCTGGTCCCAAAACCAGCAGCACGAAGATAATTCCTTTGTTTCTATTTAGATTGTGAATCCCCTGTGCCTCCCGAATATTAATCAGTGTTTATTTCACTTCTCTTCCCTGCCTGCCCTCTACAGTCCTCACGACAATATAATAAGACACAGCTGATGCTGTTTGTTTATTCCTGTTGAGATATTTTTAACATCCGACTTTTTCTCTGTTACACTCAGCTTCACCCACTCTCACTCTAATCCTAGCTCTATTTCTCTTTGGCCCCTGAGGGAGCCTCATATATGCACAAAACACCCTTTGAAGTTAAAGGGAGCTTCCCCTTTCAATAGTCTTCATTATCCAGGATGCCAACAAAGAATAAGTGCCTCCCAAACAACTGAATATAGGAGCTGTGTCTCCTCTGTGCTGGACAGGACCCTCTTCTCCCCGTTTCTTCCACAACCTAGAGTGGTGCCAGGCCCCCTGTGGGTGTTCCTTAAATGTTAAATGAATGGATGAATGAAACCCAATGTGAGGCTACAAGAAGGAAAACACAAAACTAAATGTGAAGCACAAAAGCAGTCACATTTTCCAGTTGAATCAAAAGCAGGCTGTTTCTGATCAAATAGTAAGGCATTTAGCAAAAAGAAGCAATTGCAGATGGAACCAATAAAGTGATCCCAGAAGAGAACTGACTTCAAACAAAAAGGATCAGTCTCATTCTTACCATGTCTGTATTTCCCAAGAGAGCAAGACCCCTGTTTTTTGTTTTTGCTGTTTTTGTTTCTCTCTCTCTCGCTCTCTCTCTGAAACATATTTAATTCTTCTGGAATGTTTTAGATGCTATAAATCAGCAAAAAGTTGTATCATGGAAAAGCTACAGTGAACCTAGAAAAATGAAAGGTGACAGTGGGTGGCTGGTAAACTAAAATCCTGAAGAACTGTAGAGCACAAATTGGTAACTGCTATGTGGACATGTTTTTCCACATTTTTGTTACCACAGCATGACAGCACTTTTTGAATGTTCATGATGCAAGTACTAAGAAACAGGTTCCAGACATCATAAATATTTCAAAAGCTATTGAGAAAATGAAAGGCTAAACATACGAGACAGAAATAAAGTGAGAAACAAGGGATGAATTCAGGAAACAGACACTATGTCTAAAGATGTCACCCGAGAATCAGAGGCTTTATTGCTCCAAATCAAAAAGTTCTGAAGGGAGGAAAAGAAAGAACCTCACTTATGGCACTCATCTGTACCTCTCAGCGCAGGCAGAGCAAAACGGGAATCATAGAGACAACCGAATATTGGCCACTGTGACAAGGGAGAATGTGAGCAGCAAGTCAAAATGCTCCACGTTCACAATAGCATCAGAAGAATAGACAGAGGTTTCTCAAAACCACGGGGAGCAAACCAACAACAAAGGCAGGGTATACAACTTGAAGGAGGTGGTTAACACATGAGACACATGAAAACCAGCATTCAGATGCCCAAATTCTCTTTTCTCACCAGCCTTTGTCACAGCAACAGAATGATGTTATCTTGGGAGCCATGGAGGCATCAAAGGGCAGTTGTTCTTATGGTTTACATGAAATCTCAGGTGCTTCTTTCCTGGGGTGAATAATGGGTTGGATTTGAGCATTGCAGGAGAACTGGGAAACACGCCACCTCTATCCCTGCCTATTTGCACTCCACTTCTTAGGGTGCCCCAAAACTGACTAATCAAAGCAGTAAGACACTTCCTTCCCCCAACAGTTGGACATGGAGATGAAAACACCCACAGCTGAGAAAGGAAGCCTTTTAATTATTTCAGTTGTACCCCAGCTGCTTATTTCCATATGCAAATCTCAGTCAACTCATTTCAGGTGGACTCTTCCAGAAAAAGTCTCATTTCCGCAACTCTACTATGCACATGGGTAGAGTTCCCCTAGCGATGACACTCTTTCAGGATCATCCCTACTTACTGCCATCTTCAAAGAAACTTCCCAATTTACACATTCATGAAGTTCCTCTGTAATAGTTATTCTCTTTCATGGCACCCTCCATAGGCCGGGCTTTACTACACCAGACTAGACAGCCGTTCTCTCCCACCTCTGAATATTCTGCTACCACTCATCCTTTAAGATCTAACTAGACTAGTGCTTCCTCCAGGAACCTTTCCCCAGCTAACACCTGCCTCCCACCCCCACCCCAGCTTCTTCAGGATTTAGCAACTTTTCCCTCTCTTTGTTCATGGCAGTTGCAACCTTTGTTCTGTAGACCAGAGATATTTACATAGGAGTTACTTTCTCCACTGTATCATAAGCTTCTTGAAAGAGGATCAATGAATTATTCACCTTTATGTGTGATTTATGAAAAAAGAATAAACAAATAAAGAAGAGTTTATCATTCCCTTTACTTATGTTCAGTGGCGTGGTACCAGTGCTTCAGTACTCGATACCGGGTCCATTGCAGACACCGCTCTTTTCAACTTGGCCTAGACGTTCTGTTACCAGAAAATGGTCCCGATCCATACCCCAAAAGAGGGTCCCTGGATCTCCTACAGGAAAAACCTGAGGGTAAGTCCACAGAACAAAGTGAAAGTAGAGAAGTAAACAAATGAAACATTGGCTACTCCATAAACAGAGCAGTGGTATGGGCTGTTTGAATGAATATACTTATAGTTATTTCTTGATTATATGCTAAACAAGGGGTGGATTATTCATGAGTTGTCTGGAAAAGGGGCACGGATTTCCCAGAACTGAGGGTTCCTCCTGTTATTAGACTATATGAGTGACTTCTGGACATTGTCATGGCATTTGTAAACCGTCACGGAGCTGGTGGGAGTGTCTTTTAGCACGCTGAGGCATTATAATTAGCATATAAGCAGTGAGGACAACCAGAGGTCCCTTTCGTCACCATCTTGGCTTTGGTGAGGTTTGGCCCACTTCTCTGTCTCATCCCATTTTATCAGCAGGGTCTTTGTTACCTGTCTCTTGTGTCAAACTCCTATCTCATCCTGTGACTAAGAATGCCTAGCCTCCTGGGAATGCAGCCCAGTAGGTCTCAGCTTTATTTTTACCTAGCCCTTATTCAAGATGCGGTCACTGTGGTTTGAATGCCTCTCTGACAATTCCAGTAGCTAACGTAGGCTTTATTAATGGAAGCTATGATTCCCTTTACGCAGATACACCTTCAGTTTTGCAAACCCTACGGGGCCTCCAAGGTTAACCCCATGTTTAATCTCCTTTCCTCTGTATTTTGTAACTTTCGCCCCTTACACTCTGACTTCTGTATCTACTGGCTTTTAGAAATATCCCCAATGTACCATTGAGCCCTTGCAAAAGCTGTTTCCTTCCTCTTCCAAGGAAACATTTCAACCTCATTTTCCTGTTTTTCTTGGGTTTTTTGTTGTTGTTGTTGTTCTGTTTTTGTCTATTTCACTGTTAATCATCCTCCAGCTTTCAATAATTACTACCTCAGGAAGCCTTCACTGACCTCTCCACCTGACCTCAGTTCCTTTTTTCATATTTTAATACACTTTTATAAAATTGTGTTCAGTTACTTCAGATCACTTTTTATATTCAGTAATTGTATATTACACATAGTCAACACCATGATTATTTGCAGAAAACTTGGCATCCCACTGCTATAAATTCCCAAACAGCAAGGACCATTTCTGGTTTCTTTCTGCTTATCTTCCCTACTTTCTGCATCTTGAAGAATACCCAGTAAAAAATTGGCATCCCACAAATGTTTGTTGAAAAAATAAATGAATAAACAAACACTTTGTATTATAAACACTGGCTATACCTGTAAGATAATACATTTCAATTTGTTAAATTTTGACTCTTCAAACCTATCCAGGATTGAATTCATGCTCTTTCACTTGTCACCTAGTTGACTTGAAAAATCAGTCAACCACTCTGATTCCCAATTAGCCTAACTGAAAAATGAGAATGATAACGCCTGCCTCACAAGGTTGATGTGTACACAAACGTCCCTGACACTAATTGAGTATGGTAGAGGTTCAATAAAAACCAGTTCCTTTCTCTTTCCCCAGTGAATTCTGGAGCTTAGTTGCTATGGCTTATTTGACTCCATATAATCAATTACCAGGATTGGAAAAGAAGATTTTTAAACATATAGACTTCATAGTCAAAAGACTTTGTATTTGTTTGCTTTCATTCATTTAATAGAGAAGTAGCTGTGGCTTTATTGGTGATGAACTTTGATTTTATTCTGAGCACAATGGGACGTAAAGAATTTTCTTAAGAGATGCAAGGAAGTTCTCAACTACTCAATTTAGTTCTACAAACTGAGAATGACAATGAGATGCATAGAAGTTTGTGGCATTAGACTTATGACAGAAACCAAAATAATCTAGAATGTGTTACACTAGTGAACTATCACTAGCCTAAATCTTTAAAAAAAAATAGGAGAACATAGCTACAATGGTACAATTGCAAACATGTTCTAAAGTGTCTCAAACAGTTGGTACTAGACCAGGTCAGTGGTACAAACAGTTAAATATGTCCAGTTCCCACAATTCCAAAGCTGGATAGGCCTACAACTTTTTATGATGATTTCAGGGGTACCCATTTCTTGCTATATTCTCTCTTCTCTTTGCCTGAACACTGTGGAACTCCAGAACAGACTTGCAAATGTAGAAGAAATGGCCATTTTAAATATTTAACCCAGAGACAGAGGTAAGTTAGGCACAGGAGGCCTACATTGTTGGATTTGAGAAATTTTATGGAAAACTATTTGCCTAAATTCTTTCCTCTCAGGTGACACATTGACTAAACAATTGCCAGAAAAGATGTCACCTTTTAGGTAAGAATTTTTTTTCCTTTCCAAGAAAAGAAAAAATAAAGAAAAAAACAAATTACAACATTCTAGGATATAAACTTTTGAATTAATTACTGTTCTGAGCCAATTGCACACAAAAAAGTACTTAAACATTTATTTTCCAACATATTTTTATTGAGAAATTGCTACGTGCTCGTTACCATAATCAACAAGATAAAGGCTGTTCTTATGCCTTACAGTAACAAGTAAAAAGACATATGTAAAAGACAATTTCAGAAATACATATGACGATAACCAAGGGTAGCATGATTAACCTGGATACCTGGTTACCTCAAAAAGAGAAGGGGTAATAAAAGTAGGTCCACGAGAGAGAGAGATCGGGACAATTTTGTCAATAGTTAGTCTTATGGTATGATGTAGAAAGAAAAGAAACAAGTACTTTTTACATTATCCTTCTAAAGAAAATCTGTCTTTCTAAGAAACAAATTTTTCTCTTATCTTTAACTTCTGGTAGAAGCAGTATAAACTATTCGTCTTGTTTTTTTCATTTTTTCCTGTTACCTAGTTCTAATACAGAAGAGAAGCATAATCTCATTTTTAAATTCAATACTTTGAATTAAATGTTTGAGAAACTTACATAAAATGTTGTTAGAAAAATGGAGGAAAACATTATATAAATTCTTTCTTTAAAAGGAAATATTTGGATGTTTTCAAAATAAAGTATAGTACTATTATCAACAATAGTACTAGTTGGGCAGAGTGACTCATGCCTGTAATTCCAGCACTTTGAGAGGCCAAGGCAGGAGAATCACTTGAGTACAGGAATTCAAGACCAGTCTGAGCAATGTAGTGAGACCCCATCTCTAGAAAAAATTTAAAAATTAGCTGGGCATGGTGGCACATGCCTGTAAACCCAGCTACTTAGGAGGCTGAGGTGGGAGGATCGCTTGAGTCTAGGAGGTTGGAGCTGCAGTAAGTCATGATGGCGCCACTGCACTCCAGCCTGGGAAAAAGAGCAAGACTTGTCTCAAAAAACAAACAAACAAGCAAACAAAAAATAGTTGTACTAGAAACATACTATATTTAAAAAACAAAACAAAACAAACAAACACAAAAAACCTCCTAAATCTTGTGAGGTGTAAATATGGTCTTATTTAATATACTTTCCTCATAAAAATCTCACTTATTTTTTAGAAATTACCTCAATATCCTTCTAAAGATAGAGAAGTAGCACTACTATTTTTTATTAGTCATTTTACAATAGACATAGATTTTTTGGTGGAATTTGAAATAAAGAAAGTATTCCAAACAATTGTAACTAATTCATTTAATCACATATTCTTCATTACTTCCTGTAACTGACAGTCTTATTTTATTTCACATGATACATTTACCTTGCCTTTTACAGGAAGAAAAAGAGTTGAAAATGAAACTTCAAAATCTTTTTTATTTATGCAAAGTGTAAGCTTGCTATAGACTTTTATACCCAAGTCTTCTTTCTTTGAGAGAGTTAGACAAGATTTCATCGTATTTATTTACCCTTTTCTAAGAACAGATGTTTTTGTTTATTTGCCTATTTTCGTGATACAAGTCTAAAATGTTTGAGTACTCACTAAGCCCCGTTCTTGTTAGAGAGAACATATTTATATTACAACATATAAAAATGACTGACTTGAGTAAACTGTAAGCCAACAAAATAAATTGTCTGATATCACATATTCCCCACCCCTAAATCTGCCTAAGATGTGAATGCATTGGTTGTTGAAACCAAATATGAGCAAGGAATATATCTGTTACATATATTTTAACCACCTCTGAAGCCAGTTGAATGACCCCATTTTCTGCAAATGCTAACTTATTTCTCTTGGCTCATGTTTGGGTAGCATTTAGTTTCCATAACTTCTTGAACTGATAGGTCATATTTAAGCACCTTTCTCACTGAAATAAAAATATAAGACTGATTCATTTACAAATAATATTAAGCTGGCTGGGCTCAGTGACTCACGCCTGTAATCCCAGCATTTTGGGAGGCTGAGGCAGGCAGATCACTTGAGGCCAGGAGTTCAAGACCAGCCTGGCCAACATGGTGGAATCCCATCTCTATTAAAAATACAAAAAATTACCCGGGCATGATGGCATGCACCTGTAGTCCCAGCTACTCTGGCGGGTGAGGCATGAGAATCGCTTGAACCTAAGAAGCAGAGGTTGCAGTGAGCCGAGATCACGCCACTGCACTCCAGCCTGGGTGACCGAGCAAGACTCTGTCTCCAAAGGGGGAAAAAAAATTAAAGTTATTAAATATGTAAAGTAGAGCTAAGCACCAAACAAGGTGCAGGATAATGATTGTCTACAAGTATTGAAAGGTGTCGACATCACCAGGAAAAACAAATCATTTAACACAGAACAAGATTTTGGCAATGTTAAAAGACTAGCATAATACTGACAGGATGAGGACAATGAACAAGAATTCCTGAAGCAGAACTACTTTTGGAAATTAAATTCTAAATTTTCTTCCCCTAGTTAAAAGACATGATAGGACACGAACGTGCGTTCTGCAGGCAGAAGGGCCTGAGACAACTCTGTAAGTATTCATTAATAATTGCCCATGATTTGGCAACAAGCCATTTATTTCCTTTATGATCAATGATCAATGATCAATGATCCTACTCAGTATTGTTATTCTCAACAGTTTGCAGATCCTCTGAATAGCCTCGTGAGGTAGAAGAAGATCATGTCAAACACAGCAGCCCTAACCGTACAGTTGTCTAACTGGGAATGCACTTGGATACGAATTTTCCATCATCAATAGAGGAGGTTTAACCACACCAAAAATGTTTGGCTCTCTCCCAACACCATAGTTTTGTAAAACTATGGTCAGGAATAGGACTTAGGACTTCTTCAAATCTGTATACCTAAGGTACAAAACAGCAACTACATTTCTTATGACTCTACAATGTCAAAATTCTTAGTTACCTTTTTTCTTTTTACTGTATTTTTATAGCAATCATATTTTAATTATTTCAAAATTCCTTCTGCTAATAACAAATGAGAAAAACAGTTTGAATTTAAAACAAAATCTCATTATTTCAATAACGTGTAGCTCTATGGAGCAGCGCCTCTTACCATTCATTTTAGAGATGATATGGCTATGAGCTCATTCCCACAATGTAATGTTGATTAAAAAATCTAGTAATCCCCTAAGACATGAGAGTGTCCAAGTATTACTTGTTTTAACTGAGGTCATCCTGCTGCTCTCTGCATTCTTTTCTCAGCTAATTATCTAAGGTGAAATTTATTCATACTTACCATGTATGCAAAGACTGTAGAGACAGGTGACTAAAATTATTTGTCTTAGAGCTCTTGAGTCTTCCCCCAAAAGTTAAAGACATTGTGTGGTTCTCTCCACTCTTGAATAAATATGAGAATAAAATATATTGCTTAGTAGAGGTTAGTAAAGCCCATATTATACACCTGTGCTCTTTGAAGACCAACTGGGCAAATTCAAGTGGTATATAAAACTTGTGTGGAAACGAAGGTGAAATGAAAAGTGGTACCAGTTCCTAGGTTAAGAAACTGCCTCCTTCAACCCCACACAATAGCCCAATACCCACCAGAAAATTCTCTGCAGCTCTGTAATAGTTTTAGTTTAGTTTTAGTTTAGGTCATTGATGAATAAAGCACAGAGCCCTAAAAATATTTAGAACAAGTTAGGTTTTTAAAAAGTCTCCAAAGTTGAAGTGAGTGATTTTTTTTAAATTTTTCAAGTAATACTGTATAACTGTCTCATTTATCCATTTCACTTTAAATATGCTGATATGAACTTCAAAAAATGTTTTCAACCATGAGAAAAATCTCAGTTCTATGACTCATGAATTGTTTATATTGTTTTCAATTGTATAATGCGGGAGGTTTGCAATTTTCTTAAACAAAAATGCAAATTTACAATCTAAGTTTTTATTGTTTCCCCTTCTCACTCATTTAGGAGATAACTGTAAAATCCATTTCATCAAGATCTTAGCAGGCATTCTATAAGAACAAACTAAAAATAAAGCCTGTATATGGCTGTGATGGTTTTAAAGACTGGTGGATATCAGGCCAGGAAAATTGTAATTATTTGGGAGTACCTATAGCATTTCTCAGGAGCAGTCTCAAGACCAATTTGATAAATACGTAAAAACCCATCTGAAAGAACTGATATAAAATCATGTTGGCATTTCATTAGTCGATGTTTATGAAAGGGCCATTGGTTCAGAGATTAGGAATAAATATTTTGCCATTACTTCAAAGGCAAGAACAGTAGTTACTTTTGCACTGACCTAATACTATTAAGACTTGTAAAGATTTAGCAGAAAACTTTGAAGAAAACTGAGATAGATATCCTATCAATTATTTACAGTATTTTAGCATCTCAATCAATGATCATTTCTTTTCTGAAAGTCCTTACAAGTTCAAATGTATCTAAAGACAATCAAGGTTTAGTTGAAATGCTGTCACTGCCTATTTTGGGTTCAAGTATATTCTCCTGGGACTTTTTGGAGCAATGAGGTGTAAGCCATAAATTTCCACTGAGCACATGATTTCTTTCAGCTCCATAGGGTGCAACCACACGCCCTGTGAACTGCAGTGAGCAGAAACATTTTCCTTCTGTCTTGCCTGACTTGTCTTTCCAGTTATTGTTTTGGGAATATCTGAGCCACCATGATCACTTCATACACTTAGACAACTTTTAAAAGCAGTTATTTTCCTGAATAATATAATATGTGTCCATTTCATTTCACTCTGCTTATAAATACTTGCTTGGAAAGAGTCACAGAATTCGAGGGCTAGTAGTTCTCCTAAGGTTGGGACACACACACCACCTCTGTTTGAGGACATTTCCCCAGCTCCTGCAGGCCTGCTGGCTTAGACATTTCTGCTTTCCTTTTCTCACCCTAGCACCTGCCTGCTACATTTGAGATTGAAGCAATGTACATATTCTCAGGTCTATGGATATATATGAATACTTCTTGCTTAAACATTGGCAACCTTAAAATGGGATAACTTCCTAAGTGGATTGCTATGAGTTGTCCATTGACTCACAGAGCTGCAACCATTAATTTTAAAAAATCTGTCTCTATATTCAAGACCCCCCAGTAAAAGTGTATTGTTTCTAGGGCTTATACTTCATCCCATAAAAACAACTTTATGCAAACCAAAAGGAGCAAAATTCAAGATCAGAAATTGACTTAAGAGTAAAAAGAAAAAGGAGTAGAAAGAATATACCACAGATTACAGAAGGAAAAAGAGCAGTATGTCAAGAGCAAGAGGAATGTGGCTGAAAAAATGGAAATGACAGACACTTCGGGGACAATTGGAAGGCGTGTCATTGCATTTTGAATATATATGAATCTCAGGTAATTTCTATAACCCAGAAATAAGCACTTGCTCCAAAAGGGGAAACTGGTAGTTTGTGTGAGCTAGCAAAATATTAAGAGGGCAGTTAATCTATTACCATGAGTCTAATAGAGCCCAGATCATATTCCATGAGATTTGGTGGCTAAATATGACAATATCTAAATGCGTTGACCATTATTTATAGACTGGAATAAGTCACAGCAGCAAAGGGACCAACTTCTCTGTAGTACCATTCAACTAGAACTAACAGAAAAGCAGGGTGATTACTCTGAGACTAACGAGGGTCTTGAGCGGAGGAAGGGAGAATTGTAAACAAAAGATGGCAATAAATTCTGTGAATGGGAAAGAAATTCAAGATGACTCCTAGGTTTTCGGCTTGAGCTGCTGTGTGAACGATATACCATTTACTGATATAAAGATAAGGGGATAAAATCAAGAGCTCCTTTGTAAACATTCTAAATGTGAAATGTTGAATAGATATTTATTGGAGATGTCAAGTAATATGGTATCTACAGCTCTAAGTAGAGGTAAGCAAGACAGAGAGGTTTGCCAGTCATCAACAAATAGATTGAAAGTGATGGGAATCAATGAGATCATAGAATCGTTTAGTGAAAAGAGACATGGGCCCATTTCAGCATTTACAGACAGGATATTAAACAAAGAGCCACTGGAGAAGAACCTGAGATGGATGGAAAGAGAAGACCACAATGGTATTATGAGAAGGCAAATGATGAAAAGGTTGTTGTTATTGTTGTTGTTGCTTGTTTTTGACCAGGAGGGACTGATCAACTCTACCCAACAGTACTGAGAAGTTGTTTATGATGAAGCATGACACGAAGATTGTTGCTGACCTAGATGCTTCAGTGGGGTTTTGGAGAGAGGAGCCAGATTCAAAGAGGTAAAAAAAAAAATGTGTTGTAACATGGGATAATAGGGATAAAAATTTCATTTAAAAAATTTTATCGTAACAGTTGCAAAACAGTGCAGCAATAGCCAGAGGTGGATATGGAGTAAAGGAATTTTTTTTAAAGATGAGATATTAAAACAGAGTAGTAGGAATGTAATGAAAATATGAAGAAATACTATCCTGATATATTTGAGTTTATGAAATAAGTTTCAGCGTCAGAAAATGTAAATTCAGCTGTAGCTAAACAAGAAATGGAAACTTCTGTCAACCTTGACCTGTCAGACTGTCATTCCTAAAAACCGGAAGTGTGATACTGAAATATCTAATAGAAATCTCTGTAAGGCCTGACTGTACCTTTGACCCTTGTGCTACAACTCTTGTAGTTGTAAAAATGTCTCTTTTTATGTTTTAATGAATTTGAGTGGTTTTCTCTATAAAATGCAAAGATTACTAAGAACACTGAGTTAAACTAAGTTCAACTTTCCCAAAGTCCTCAAAATTTATGATGTAAGATGTTACTACATGAACCTGAAATAAAGAGACAAAAATACAACGTCCCCCAACATATTTGACCATAAGACATTCTTTGGAGAATATTTCAGGAAACTAGTGATTATATGAAACAATATGCAATATTATTTAGTTGTTGCTTCTGTCTCAAGTTACTTAATGTTTCATCTTCATATTTTGCTCTGGCTTTGTTCCATTCGGGTGTAATGTCTGCGTTCATCTTTTCACCTTCTACCTATTTCACCCGAATTCCGTCTCTCAAACTTGTACTTTTTTCACTAATTTTTCCCCTGATTCCCTCTGACACTTTGGGAGCCTTATTTAGATTTGCTATTTGAAATGAGAATGTCATTGTGTTGCATAAATCCTCTCATTTTTATGTTTGGGGAAGTGTCTCCTCAAAATATAGTACTTATACCAATGTTTAAAAATCTAGTTAAGGACAATATTTATATTTTCTTTAATATATAACAGAAGAGAGATGACATAAAACACATTAACCTTCTAAATCAATACTGTCATTTTCAATTTTCTTGAAGTAGAGATATCACACATCTCCTTTTATAGAACCCCCACATGCTCGATTTTTTTATGTCTTTCAGAAGCTTGGAATGCTAAAAAATACAGTACATACAAACACTGATTTCTTTAAAGGATGAGGTGATATTTGCCTTTGTACTGCACAGTGACATGTTTCCATTTTAATGATGTTTGAATTTAGCACAGGAATTGGATTCCCTTTTAAATCCACTACACATTGAAACTCCACCTGCTTATCTGGATCTCTTACTGAAGATTAAACTGTTAATGCTCACAACGAGGGAAAAACAATTAAGAACTTCCAAAAATGTACTGTTCAGTACTTATATTTATATCAAACACGTGTTGCAATGACTGGTGTTTTGCATTTCAAATCCTGGCTTATATACACTTCCATGCATTTATAGCCTTAATCAAGACAGAAACCATTTGCCTTTTACATAGCAATTAAAGCACAGAAAACATTCAGAATTTTGCTAAATGGCTTGCTCTAGTTTATTATAGTTTACCTTGTCTTTTTGTAAGGAGGAGCTATTATTTCTGCTCCAAGCTCTTGATGTCCCTGGGGAGTGGAAAAGAGCATCTGTTCTGGAACAGAGCTGAAAGTAAATCCCTAGGAATGGAGATGTGGAGAGAAAAAAAAAAAAATAGGAAGAGAACTCTGAGCGCATCAGAAAGTCATAAAGAAAGCTCAGCACAATAATCAGCTTGCAGCTCTCACAAAAGACTTCGAGAGCAAGCTCAAGTGGTTGGAAGTTAGTACATTTGGTTTCACAAAAAGGAAAGAAGGGGTGAACGAGGCAAAAAACAAACAAACAAAAAACACAGAAAATAAGAGAATCGAGTGTGAGGTAGAAAATGGAGAGGGAAAAAGACGTTGAGAAAAGAGGAGAAAGGAAAGAAGAAATGGATGAGAATTGTAAGATTTTAGAGCTGAGTCTCAGTATGAGACAACTGGGAAAAACGGTTACTCAATAACAATCTTAATGGACATTTGGATTTTTCATGGCTAATTTGACTGTATGGATCTAGACGGGTTAACTGTCTAGGCCAGACTGAATGATTTTATGAGTATAAAACATCAGTGGCCCATCAAGGTTTGAGTGTTAAAGTGATAATTTACTTATTTTAGGTATATAAGGAAATATTTTACCTATTTTACAGAACTATAAATCAGTGTATTAAAAGAAACATATACATATCTTATAATTACATATAAATATACACACGTATGTATGTATATACACATACACATGCACACACACACACACACACACACACACACACACACACACAGGTCACCGAAAGAGGGGCACCATATGCATGCAGGATTCTTTCCCTTTAAAAAATGGTTCGCTACATTTAAAAATCAACATATATATTGTATACTTGGATTTTTATTCATGCAATTCCTACATGAAATCTTTGAGGTTAATATTTGCTCTCTTCTTATCTAAAACAGACTGTTTTCACAATAGCTATGTAAGCCTTCCTTCATTAATACCCCATTCAGTAAGAAAGGGCTTACTGTGATTTATATGAAACCGTTTTGAAAGTGTTTTAAAAGTTTCAAAATTAAAATGATTTCTTAATTTTAAAGATTATGCTTTATGAGGAATATAAAAGATTAGAATCAAAAGATAAGACTGACTTTGATCTTCAAAGCCAAGCTGCCTGCTTGCTGCATGAGGCTTGCAGGAAAATACGAGCACCTTCTCAATCATTGCGTGGTATGTAACTAGCCCTTAATAACCTTACAGCCTGCTGTTAATAACACAAATCAGGCTTTGGGATAAGTTGATTGATTGGAATTTAAATGCATGGCTTACATGTTGCGGTTTCAGGTAGTTGAATAAATGGACATTAGAAAAATATGGTAAAATCTAAAGTTTAAATTTGGAAAAAGAAACATTGTTTTTACTAGGTGTGTTTATACCATTTGTATGATCTGACCTTACACACACATGCACACACACAAAATGTAATCACAATATTTCTAACCCATTTTTCTCTCCAAATAATGAGATTCACCTAACATTTCCCAGTAGCTCTGCTCGCCTGATCTAATTCCTCATTGACATAGCCAGAACTCATTTAATTACAAGAGCTAGAAACTCAATGCAAGCAATTCGAGCAAAATACAAAAATTTTGGCTCATAAAGTTGGTACAGAGTGAACTGGTATAAAAGAAATATCTGGTATCGTTGACTTAATAAATACCAAGAGTGTGTATGTGTCTGTCTGTCTTTCTGTCTGCCTCACAGATGCCCACATCATAGATATTTTTTCTGCACAAAGCTTCATTTTCTTTTGTTGTTGACAGTGGTTCCCAGAGGCTGATTATTTGCACATAATTACAAGAATTTCCTCTATCCCTGCTCGGCCCCCTGACAAAAAATTCCTGATTGGTATTTTGATTGCACTACCTGGTTTCTGTGCATGTCCCTTTGTCTGGACCAGCCTCTGTGGCCATAAGCATGAGGTCTGCCGAGCCACTCATGGGCATGTGCCCCTCTGTTAGGTGCCTGGCCTTGTAGCCAGAGCATGATCTACCTGCAAAAGGATGAGAAGTGCAAATGAAAGAGAACAGACACGCATTCATGACTGCAGTCATCATTTCTCCTTTGAAACAATATGTTTCCCCAATGTTTACAACTGCCAGGTGATCAATTCAGAAAGAAATTATTGTTGAAAAAGAGCTGTGAATCACCACAGTCATTACGAACACAAAAATAATAATAATAATAATAGCTATTTCATATTTCAGGCAATTGCCCAAGATATTTTCTTCTATTATCTCATGTGATTTTCCTCAAAATATTATGAAATAGACTATTTCTATTTTACATAATAGAAAACTCAAATTGAATGTGAATAGCTCAAACCATTTAACCAAAAGTTATAAAGTGTATTCAAGTTTGGATTGCATGTAGAACAATCAAAACCTCAAGGAGGAGACATGGTGATAGTATAGGATAAATTTTAGCTTCTGAGGGCCTTAATACTGTTAATGTGCTGGCATGTGAGACAACACCAAAAACTTAGCAATAATTACAATGTAGTCAACACTACATATAAGAATAAGACCTAATTTCTGTATTGGTTAGGATTAGGTTCAATTGAATGTGACTGAATCTGTCATAATATTGACTAAGATGCAGTCTTATTGTTTTCTCATGAAAATGAAGTGTGGGGAGAGGAACACGGTCACTGTTGGAACAGTGAGTTTATCATCATTGGAGATCCATCCCTAGTGTTTTGCTTCATGCTCCAGTGTGACTCTTCAATAGGCAGCTATAAAATTCAAGCTATCAGAAAGACTGACAGTAACAGAACGCAGAGTGAGGTGTGTCTCCCTCCATCTAAAATACATTCCAGATGTTGTACATAGCACTCTTAGCCAACACTTTATCGTAATGCCACACCTGACTACAAGGGAAGCTGATAAATAGAGGCTTTGTTCCATTAGGTCATGTGCACAGCTAAAATTTGGGATTCCCGAATAGAAGAAGAGGGAAATGGAGCAGGCAACTAGGAGTCTCTGCCAAGAACTTTCATATCCTTTCTTCTGCAAAGTGCCACCAATACCACTCTTAAAGCACAACTGTTGTTGCCCTGGTCCTGTTCCTTTATAGCGTTAGGGAGCAACATTCTCACCTATTATATTAAACATAAGATTTTACTTTGCAGTTTACTAGAGTTACATTATGCTTTTTATTTCTGAATTTAAGTAATGTGTTCTCTCTAACTTCTTGGTAAAACCTGTTTAGCTGTACATACTGTCTCTCAAACCTTACTGCAAGAATATGTTCAACCATTGTTAAAAAAAAAAAAAAAAAAAAAAAAACCCAAAAACTTTACACTGTAGTAAATTGCATCCAAAAAAAAAAAAAAAAAAATGGCTGCAAGAGCATTTCTTGTTTTGTGTATTCTTCCAGAAAAGTGTCACTCCCTTAAGAGGGAAGGTCTATGTCCCTTTATCTTGAGGTTGGGAGGGTCTTCGTGACTATTTTGATGAACAGGATGAAGTAGAAGCAATGCCGAAGGTTTTCTGAACCTAAGTCACACATGCTGAAAAAGCTTCCACCTGACTCTGTCGTTTGGAATGCTTGACCTGGCAACCTAGCAGTGATGTTGCAGGAAAGTCACGCAGTCGTGTGGAAAGACCATGAATAAGTCTTCTGACCACAGCCTTAGCTGCTTGAAATGTCCCAATTAACTGTATCAGCCACTGGATTAGTAAACGAGTGATGATCAGACTTCTGATGATTATAAACTCCAGTTTTTGAGCTATCACAGCGGATACACACTGGAGCAGAGCAAAGCTGTCCCCAAAGTACATATTAGTAAGCAAAGTATGTGTGTCATTGTGTTAAGCCATTACGTTTTGGAGTGGTTAGTTTATGATACTTGGTAACCACTTAAGGACTAGTAGAATAGAAGTATGAGGGGGCAAACTGATGGAATCGAAGTATCATCCAATCATCTCATTTTAATGCTGAGAAAACCCGGGGAGAATTCACAGCAAGTAAGTTACCTACGGTCATACAATTATGCCGCATAATATATCCAAGAGTCACTCCTAGGCAGTCTAATTCTTCCCATGCAGTTTTTTTTTTCTTTATGAGATCATATCTGAAATATTATTTGCAATTTTTCTATATCAGATTTATACTTTTAGATGTGAACATAACTCAGTAATTCTCAACCCCGAGTGTATGTTTGAATTACTTACTGGTCCTCTGGAATCAGAATTCTCTGCACGATTACAGGCCTGTTGAATGGAAATCTCTGGGCATGTGTGTGTGTGTGTGTGTGTGTGTGTGTGTGTGTGTGTGCACGCATGCAGACCCACACACCAATTCTATACCTAATTCTAAGAAGCAGACACTGTTGAGACTTTTCGGTATAGATCATATTCCTTGGCCGAATGTTTCTTTGTTTTTGGCTTTTTTGCCTTTTCTTTTTCTTTTTGTAGCAATCAGGGCCTCACTGTATTGCCCAGGGAGGCCTTAAACTCCTAGGTCCAAATTACCCTCCTGCCTCTGCCTCCCCAAATGTTGGGATTACAGGCTGGGATTACAGCTGTGAGCCACCACAGAATGTTTCTTTGTAACAGAGAATCAACAGGTAGAAAAAGTTTCATATATTCAACTCTGGATCTGTCACTCCAAAGTCCTCAGACCCCATTGCTTTGATTGCATAAAATAAAATGGCATATTAACAAACTGTGTATGGCAGAAAATGAAAAGATACTTGTTATATGATATAATCCCTTTCTAAATTATATTTTGCTAAGAATCTTCTGTGCATTAGTCCTTCTCTGACTCAATTCAGTTCAACACATTAGCCAGGAACTATGCTTGGCAATGGGAATTCAAAAATGAAAAAAATCTGGCAGCATAATGCGGAAGATTTTCAGAAAGCTGACATTCATTTTTGTGTGATAATGCCATAATAGTCCACACAGGCTGCTATGGAACCACAGAACAAAGGCCATTATTTGAACCGAAAAGCACTTGAAAAAAATCATATAGGAGACAACACCTGAGGTGACTCTTGAAGGTCAATCATAAATGTTATCTAGACAAACTAACATGTTATTTGGGGGCATGTAATTCAAGAAAAGGCTAGTATACAGCAGGGATCAGCAAACTTCATTCAGCCTATGGGCCAAATCTAGCCACTACCTATATTATGAATAAAGTTTTATTTGAACAGAGTCAGCCCCATTGTTACAACCGAGTTTAGTTGTCATGACAGAGACAGAATGTCCCACAAAGGTGAAGATATGTACTAGTTGTGCCTTCACAGAAAAAGTTTTGTGACCTCTGGTTTACAGAGGAGAACAGTGCCTTAAATAGTATCATATATTCAATAAATTACAAATGTTAAATATAAAAAATACATAATTTAAAGCAGAAAAGGGAAGAGTTTTGAGTATAGAGTCATAGGTTGGAGGCATGAAGGACTGTTATAGTCATAGCAGGCACAATGCCTAGGGCCCACCATGCTTTAGGGTACAGTGCTTGTGGTTTGTTGTTGTGTCACAGAGATCAGATTAAGAGTTTTAAGGAGCAGAGAGACATGATCAGATTTAGCAAGATTTCGCTGGTGCGCTGTGGAGATATTAAACCCAAGATAGGATATAAGGAACCTGTTAAAAATCAGGTGTCTTGAGGACCTAAAGTAGGAAAGAGAGAAAACATATGAACAGAAAAGGATCTATAGACACCCTTAAGTATGTAAAATCAGCATGATTTATTGAATCTCATCTGTTCTCATTTTAAAACATGTTTGCAAATTTTTGACACTCCTCCCTTCGAAAGGTGAAGCCTAATTACTCTTGTCTTAGATGTAGGCCCAACCCAGGAACTCCATTCCAATGAAAATAATGTGACAGGAGTGATGCTATGTGGCTTCCAAGGCTAGGTCACAAAGAGCATAGCTTCTACTGGATTCTCTCTCTTTTGGATCTCTCTCTCTGACCCTCTGTTCTAAAAAAAAGCCAAACAACCTGTCATAAGAATAATAAAGCAGCCCGAGGACAGTGCCATGTAAAGAGAACCTGAGGCTTTTCCCACATTTGCCAGCAACGTCAGTGAACCACGTTGGAATGGGATCCGATAGCATCTCTGAGTCTTTGGCTGCCTGTAGGCCTGGACGACATCCTGATTATAACCTCACGAGAGACCCTGAACCAGAATCGCGCCGACAAGCTGCTTCCAAATTCCTGACTCAAAGAAACTGTGAAGGAAGTAAATGTTTGTTGTTTTCAGTCATTGATTACGGGATAATTTGTTATGGGGCAACATATATTCACGAATTACTGAAATGGGTAATGCAGGAGGAGGAAAAAAACGGGGGGAATGGGCAGAGTGCTATGGCCCTGATGATTTGAAGGTCATGTGGGAGAGCATAATAAACATGTCAAGAGAAACTTTGATATTCTTTTGTAGTCTGACAGTCAGGGAGAGGCCAAGGATTAAACTAGTATTCCTTAAGGTACCTGTAATGTACAATCTTGAAACTCTCTGCAGTGCATTTTCATTTTAGTGAGGATATTTTATTCTTCTCTTTGCTTCTTTGTCCATTGGTGTGTAACATCTTTTGGGTCAGCAAATAACTGTTGTAAAAAGGAAACATTTCTAAAATATGAAAACTTGCAAAGAAAAGACTTTTAGTCTTTTAGCTTATATTTAAACACTCAGGTAAAGAAACAAGCTCTCAACTAATAACCAATGTACCTGAAAACTAGAAAAGATTTCCACCGAAAGCTAAACTACAGATGCTGTCGGTGAGTTGTAGGAATTCAGACACCAGGGTTTGATAGTATTTTCCTCAGATACTCTAAACATATTCAAAGGTAATATCCTCCAGCTAGACTTTTCATGGATATGTGCAATAGATAAGGTCTGGGAGGTTGGGGAAGTGTTCAGATACAAGCATACCAAAGATAGAAGGTGACTCTACTCTGTTATAATATTAGGCTCAACTTCTAGCTTCCAGCATAACACCACAGTTTGAATGCCAGCAAAATTGCTCTCCGCCACAGTTGAGTGCACTGGCATAAAGATTATATAGTTTAATATTTATATATCAGCAAGGAACATCTACAGAAAATACTCACTCTAGTTCATAGAAGATTGAATGTGGACATCACAAGCAAGAAAATTAGAGATCTCAAAAGCCATTACAGATTTAAGAAAATATAAAAGTCAATATAATTTCAAAAATTAGAAGTTACCAATTTAAATCTTTAAAAACTAGATATTTAAAAATTAGGCTGCGGGGGGGGGGCCGCCACTCAGATGTTGCCCCTCCGTGAGTGATCCTCAGGTGACCCAAGATTTTGGGTCTCTGGGGTGTGAGTTTGTGGAGAGGACCCAGGCATGTTGCACACCTTGGATTTTGTTCTCCTCCCCTAGATCTCTACGAATAAAACACACTAAGTTGTCTCAGGGCAAAGAGGAACGTGTTAAATTTCTTTTCTTGAATTGGTAGGGGCACAAGCACCTGGGGACTGAAAGTCTGGAGGCTCTTCTGAGCTGCTGTTTAAATGTTCAACAAGCACTTAGTAAGTGGCCGCTATTCATCAAGCTACGTACTTTGAACATGTGTTGATAACCTACTTCCCTGGAGTAGCTTATGGTCTCAGAAGATTGGTCACCTTTGCCGTTATTAAGGGCATTATATTTTTCATGTTCACAAAATCAGACACACACACACACACACTCACACACCATTAACAACAAACAAACCGAATCACTCCTGCCTGTGCCAGACACAATGAGTTCTGTTGATCCCCTTAACACCCACAAACTGTTGTGCCAATTTACAACAATAACCATATGCAGCTTCCCGTTTCTTCAAACTTTTGATTGTCATTCTCTTCCTGCATGTTTCTCTTTATCTTCAGTCTTATGTCCGCTCCTAAAATCCAAGAAAATCCCCAATGAACCTACTGAAAGACCTTTTTATCCAGGATAAAAGGTTAAGCCTATTCTGTGGCTTCTTGGAGTCTGGGTGAGGAGCAGGATTTCACTTACTTAGTAGATCCAGCAGTTAAAGTAACTTTTTAATACTGAATAGAATAGAAATTAATTTCTCACCATCATGGGAGATAGATGTGGTCAGCAAGCGGAATGTTAGACTGACTTCCATTAGCTGTGCTCAAAAAAGAGCATAGAGATTTTATTATCCAAAATTAGATGATGCTAATACATGGAGCCTACTAATTTATCCTAAGAACTGCCATTGTATTAAGACAGGGTCATCCCATCTGAGTTTAATTTTCTAATGAAAACACCACCAAAATGTTCCTGAGGTCCCTGTGAAGTTTTGAAATACTGTACCCCAAGTAGCTAAGTGGTGGGAGAGAGGGGGTAGCTGCCTGCAGGATTGTCTGAGGGGGGTGAAATTAACAGCTCACCAATCTGCTCAAACGGAATTCCTGTGAAAGTAAATCATAAAAATGACACAGCACCCGTACCACACATTCACTTGGAGATCCCTTGCTTACAGCCCACCCTCTCCTCCTCCACTACCAAAAATGCACAAATTATCACTACATAGAATTTTGGTTGCATTTGTGAACACTGAAACTCTGAGGTAGCTCTCAGTTAGTTTAGAAAGTTTATGTTAGTTTATGTTGCCAAGTTTGAGGATGCATACCCGTGACACAGTCTCAGGAAGTTCTGCCAACATGTGCCCAAGGTGTCCGGCACACAGCTTGGTTCTATGAATTTCAGGGAGACATGAGACATCAATCAATATATGTAAGAAGTACATTGGTTCCGTCCAGAAAGGCGGGGACAACTAGAAGCAGCGAGGGGCTTTCCAGGTCACAGGTAGGTGAGGGACAAATGGTTGCATTCTTTTGAGTTTCTGAGAAGCCTTTCCAAAGGAGGCCATCAGATAAGCATCCATCTCAGTGAACAGAGGGATGGCTTTGAACAGAATGGGAGGAAGGTTTGCACTGAGTAGTTCCCCGCTTGACTTGTCTCTTTAGCTTAGTAGTTTGGGGGCCCCAAGATTTTCCTTCCACACATTGCTACATGGTTTAAAGTCCAAATCCAAATCCAAATTGCAAGCAAAGGCAGTTATCCCCAAGAGCCCTCAAACATGCCGAATGAAAAGTCCTTTCAGAAGACCTACAGGAAAATGATTTTTGAGCATTTGTATTCCAGTAGAATTGTTTTGGTAATTATCTACCCAATTTTCTTTAAAAGAGTCTCTTGAGGCACTTTTTGAAGACTAGAAGAAAATGAACAAAGGGTTCTTGTGGTTTATTAGAGGGGGAAAACAACTCCTATTATTTAAAGGATCTCAAAGGCAAAAGAAGGATTTTAAGTTGAAGGATAATAAAAAATACTGTGCAAAGATTTTAAAATTTGTTTTATTCCAATGAAAAGAAAATATTAAAGTAACCCAACCAACATTTTCTTGGGCATTAAAAATAATGATGTTTATTGTAATTCATATTTTGTCATTGCTTTTCATATCTGTATTATAAATATGCACCTTACAAATACATTGATATGGTTTGGCTGGGTCCCCACCCAAATCTCAACTTGAACTGTATCTCCCAGAATTCTCATGTGCTATGGGAAGGGCCCGGGGGAGGCAATAGAATTATGGGGGCAGGTCTTTCCCGTGCTATTTTTGTGATAGTGAATAAGTCTCATGAGACCTGATGGGTTTATCATGGGTTTCCACTTTTGCTTCCTCCTCATTTTCTCTTGCTGCCACCATTGTGAGGCCTCCCCAGCCATGTGGTACTGTGAGTCCAATTAAACCTCTTTTTCCTCCCAGTCTCAGGTATGTCTTTATCAGTAATGTGAAAATGAACTAATACATGTATTTTTGAGAAAACAGAAGCTATAGTTGTACAGCCAGTTATTTTTAAAAGTACTTCATGTTCTGAAAAAGTGCTGTGACTTGTGCTCAATCTATGTGAAAAAAAACCTAAGGGTATTAAAAAGTGTTTGCTCTCTGTCCTTAAATAAGTTGTGAGGCACTATGTGTTGAAAATTCTGACAGGGCAAAGGGCTGATCGAAACTTGTAAGGCTTTACATCATAACTCAAGTAGGTACCATTGCATTATGCTGTTAGACTTAAGGCTACAGTAGAATCGCATGAGCAATTATATATGTTACCATAAATCAATGAATAATGCTTGTATTAATTATTTGTTGAGTCTTGCTTTTGGTTCACACAGAACTTTAAATTTGGAGTGATTTGGGGACAGAAAACAAAACCACACCCTCATTAGGTCATAATTGCTTTCTAACTTGATCACTGGAACATTATTTACCTAAGTAGATTTCACTTCTTAGTCTTGTTAGCAATTAAGTAATCATATTTGTTATTCAAAGTTAAACATGATGTTCTGTTGGCTTTTTGTCAATTTTAGAAGGGATGTAAAACCTTGGCATATAGCTGAAATGTTTTACATGATAGAAGATATTTTATTTTTCTTTATATAACAGTCTAATATTCCTACACGCACAATAAACAGACTCTTCTGAGAGTGTATGAAAGTAGAGGCCGGGCATGGTGGCTCACACCTGTAATCCCACCACTTTGGGAGACCAAGGCAGGCAGATCACCTGAGGTCAGGAGTTTGAAACCAGCCTGGCCAACATGGTGAAACCGTGTCTCTACTAAAAATGCAAAACAATTAGTTGGGCGTGGTGGCAGGCACCTGTAATACCAGCTATTTGGGAGGCTGAGACAGGAGAATTGCTTGAACCAGGGAGGTGGAGGTTGCAGTGAGCCAAGATTGCACCACCGCACTCCAGCCTGGGCAATAAAGTGAGACTTTGTCTCAAAAAAAAAAAAGAAAGAAAAAGAAAAGGGGGGTAGAGGAAATGGTTATCAAATGGGTTAGAATAAAACAGGTTGGGTGAATTGATATCTCATTTTAATATTTTAATTTTGTTTCAGGAAATTTTAGGTGGTACAGGAATTCATCAGCATGTTTAACAAAGCCATGAAGTAAAAAGGCTATCATGGATTGACCAGCTAAGCAAAGGCTAACGGTAGGAGACTGTTGAAAGAGGCGAAGGTGGAAGAAGTAGCACCAGCTGCACTGTGCTAGGGAGAGCTGCACTGGTCCAATTTCTCAACAGTATTTTTCAAGACCCAAGCATTTGCAAAGCACCACTCCAGATGCCGTGTGCCTTAAAGTTCGGGTTATAAGGAAGAACAGAAAAATGAGCAGCTATTAAACACCTGTCTTTACATAATATTATTTAATTTCACAGCAATCGTAAGCTATTATAAGATAAATATTGATATTCTTATTTTCCATAGGTTCAGTGAAATCAGGCAATCTACTCTCAGTTCATTCCCTACATAAAGCAATACATCTTGGACTTGTGATTTAAACAAGTGCTTATCCAAATATCCATGCAGCTTTGTCAATGAGAATGAGGAAAATTTACAAATATTGTGGAAAATAGCAACTTTTGTACCCCAAATTACTTAATGGTACCTAGACAGTTTTTCAGACACAGACAAATTTGAACAGCTAATTATGCAGAGATAAAGTTTTATGTAATAAATGAATATGTACCCTGATTAATATCTCTATTTCTTTTATGAAAGATAGGAAGTGCATGCTAAGAATAAGAGATGTACAACTTTATAAATGTTTTCATTTATTCTATAAAAGATTTAATATCTAACTTTCACCCTCAGTCTGACTGACACTTTAACTACTACTGGAAAAATTCAGAAAATTTGACAGATATTAAAATTACCTTGGCTGTAAAACTTAATTTTTCTCAAAAATTTTCTCTGGGTTGATGTTAAACTGTTAACCGTTGAGTAGAGGGTTTAAGAGGTTTATGAAAATAGTACTGAGTCACAGACACGGGAGGAACGTCTACCTCTCGATCCTAAAATGGGTGTGTAATTGGTTTAACGGGTGTGATGTTGGCCACTGCTCTGGATGTAAGTTGTCCCATTTGGTATTTTGTAACATCCCAGTTCCTGTTGGCTGAGAGTGAGCCACGTCCTCATCTAATCCCCTGTGGGGCTGCCGCACCTAGAAACAGTGGAGTGAGGTTCCCTTGCTACTTATGCCTCATGGGAGACACGGTGGATTGCCTTGGACCTTCTTGTGCCTAAACATTTTGTGACACCCTTTCTATTCTGTGACTAACACACACCACGACAACACATGAAAGTTTCCTATGAAGCTTGCCATCTCCTCAGTTTTCATCTAGGAAGTGGGGCACCTATTATCTTAACTCTGTGATGCCCAAACTTAAAAAGGATACTATGTAATTTTATTCTGTCTTTCAGACTTATCTATGAGTGAAGGTAGTTGTTGTGGAGGGGAGGGAGGATGTCTGCCTCTAACCTGTAGACTATTCCACCTTCTTTTCATCTGCCCCAAACAGGAGGTATTTTATATCATGTGGGAAGGGAGTGGGGTATGCTGGTCATTGCTGACTCAGGTCATTTGAGCTTAAAGGGTAGAAATTTGCCACTTTTGTTGTCTTGTCTGTTTTGACAACTGTACCCCCAAGCCTCAGGGCAACAGTGACTCTAAGAACCATATAGGGAACAGTCACAATTAAAAGGAAGTGTATGGTCAGCAGTGAGGACTTGGAATCAAATTCTATTTCTACCACCATTTATCTTTTGCAACTTAATGCATATACTCAATCAGTAATGCAGATATTAATGAATTTTTAAAATATTCCATTTTAAACTCAGATCATTATATTCTGACACCTGGATGAAAGAGAAATATTTGATTAGTCATGCAGATGTTTCTAGACATTTATTTAGTGTTGTATATACAATAAAAATGGCTGAATCTGTTTTGATTCTGGGGACTGTTTGGGGACTGTGTATCCTGACGACATGGAACACATTATTTTAAATTTTGAAACCAGTGGAGATACAAGCAACACCCTTGAAGGAACCAGAGGGTAGGAGGAAATGATGTAATTTGTGAAAAATTAAAAAGAAAACAAACAATATTGACTTATTTTTATCTTCTACTGTTCATTCTACCCAATGGCTAGCTATATTTTTTAATTTGCCTGTGATATTCATTGAATGAAGTCATTTTATAAAGACAAAAATATGATGCTGGCACTTTTCCTATAAATCAAAACTCTTTCTACATGCCTAAGTTCCTGGGATTATTTTAGACACAAAAGTCAGGAAAATTATTTCCAAAAATACACATATTTTCTAACTGCTTGTTTCATTTTTGTGAAATTGAGTTCTTCTAAAAGGCCTGATACTATACTAGCCTCAAACAGGTCATATATCAGAAGAAGTCAATAATGCTTGGATGATTTAATCGTTTGCATCCTAAAATTTTTGCAGAAATTTTTGAGTAATACATTTTTTGACAAACACACATAATTTGTCTTTTATGAAAACTGCAATCTTTTTAGGGGACATAGAACATTTTTTAAAGGCAAAAATAAGTTTATGCCATAATCGATCACTCAGCTGCAGCTTTAAAATGGTTATTTATAAATTGCTTAATCTTCTTGCCTTTTTTAATGGGTATTTTCATTATTTATTCAATTAATGTTGTAAACACAGTATTGATTCAAAGAGTAATGCTTTTCATAAAATATATCTGACCATAAAATTGAGCAGTAAAAGTTAAAATATAAAAACTCCTAGATCGGTTTCATCATCCCTTTAGAAATGTATGTAAGCCTTATGCTTTGGGGTTATAGACACAGAGGGGACAATTAAAATAGTAGATGCACGTATTCACAAATATGTGAGAATCATTAGAGGTAGTTATTTGATTGAACATATTTTAATTCTGCTTTTAGGAAGATATTTTAATTTAGAATATTCTCTCTGCCTGTTTAATAAGAAGTTATTTCTTATATGCAAAGAATATGTATATTGGAATATAACTTTTGAAATTATTTTGTCCAATGCTTTTTTTGTTTTGTTTTTAAAGAGACAGGGCTTCACTCTGTCATCCATGCTAGAGTACAGTGGTATGATCATAGCTCACTGCAGCCTTGAACTCCTGGACTCAAGTGATCTTCCTGAGCAGGTGGGACAACAGGCACGCACCACCATGTCCAGCTAATTATTTTAATTTGTGTAGAGACAGGGTCTTGCATTGTCTCCCAGGCTGGTCTCAAATTCCTGGCTTCAAGCAGTTCTCCCACCCCTGCCTCCCAAAGGGCTGGGTTTACAGGTGTGAGTCACCATGCCTGGACCCAATTACTCTTAATTTAAATTTGTGGATGCTGAGACTAAAAGAGATCAATAAATTTGTCCAAAGCATCATCATGTGTAATTAACTAATTTAATTTTTCCCACTTTACACACACCCTGTGATCTCTATACATACACACCATCTAATGCAGTTTTTAAAATGACTCATTTAATGGTGAGTTATTATCCTATTTCTCTTCCTTTGGATGAAGATTCATTCCTAATACAATTTATTCTGTACATTCAAACCACCATCAAAATATTCTACTGAACACACCTGTATGGGTTTGGTCTATGAGGAATTTTGGGTACTTATAAAATTTGAATCATTTCCAAACTATCTCTTGCATAGATCTTTCTATCACCACTGCCTAGTCCTGACCTGACTTCTCTTCTACACACTGCAATGATCACCTTATTGGTCTCCCTCCCCAATCAATACTACACACTACTGCTAGAGTTATTGCCCTTACCCTGTTGTAAAACATTCACTTCCTATTGCTTAGAATAAATGCCAATTACTTAGCCTAACATTTAAAAATTTCCATTAGATGACCCCAACCTATATTTCAACCTTCTCCCTCTACCTCTGCTCTCACATGCCCTAACTCCCAAGTCACACGTGGCTGTTATCTATTTGCCATTCCTTCTGTTTGCCCAATATGTTTTTCCTATTGATCTTAATTCAAGTTTTCTCATTAATCTGAAATTATGTAGTAGATTTATGTATGACTCAGACAAAATCTCATCTCCTTACAAGCCAGTCACAAATGTCACTATTCGAAATTCATCCCCTCTCCTATACTGTCATAAGATTGTTTAAATGTTAATCATAGCACCTATGACAGTCTTCTATTAAATATATTCATGTATGGCTGTCTTTGTCCCTAAAATAACAGCAAGCATATGGAGGCAAGAGAACATTTCCATTTGTTTCTGTTAATTCACAGAGTATCCAACAACAAATGTATGTTGATTGACTTGATTTGATTGAACATTTGGGTGGTTTTAAAATACATTACGTGTTTTCTTATCCTCTTAATATGCTATACCACATCATGTATTTTCCTTGCTAACTCAGGACAACATTTATTAGCATTTATTGTACTGAGTTATAATGCCCTCAAGAGCCACTAAATCATATCAAATTCTTTGCCCCTAGACTAAGTAGCTACTGACTGCAGAGATTTGATTTGGGGAGTTTTATATCCTGGGAACTCCTTATGCCAGCAGCTTTATTTTAATCAATCGCCTGGGGCAGGCCTGAAGGTGTTACTATCCCTCTCCGATCAAGGAGCATCAAGGTCTTCCTAGTAGCGGTTTGCTTCTAAGACTTACTGTCCTTTCTGGTTGTTGGATGAAATGCTACACGCACCAATGCTTCCAAAGGGTTAGACTTTTTCTCATTGAGAAATAAGAAACAACTGACTTAACTCTGGGCAAGAAAAAGTTGGAGTTCGAGTTTTGACAGCCTGGCTTCTCACTGGGATGGCTGCCCTCATTTCACCGCAGGGGAGACTGTGCTGAGGCCGAATGTTTTCAGGGGGGCGGGACCATCACAGCACTGTGGCCCATTCCCTCGCCCTCCTCCATGTGTACGGAAACGGAGTGGAACGCCTTTCTTGGGGTGGACATCCTCAGCCCGGCAGCCTAGCTATTCTTGCTTCCTTCTCAATTGAAGTGGAAATTGTGGCACTACTGTTTTTTGGCTAGAAGGTCATGGGGCGTTAGGTCACTGGAGCCCTCAAGAGACATAAAATATAGCAAGGGCAAAAATCCAATGCCAGCCGAGAGAACGGGGATTTGATTTCCTATGGGAACTTCCAGTCATGTTCCAGTCCTTCCAATTATGTTCCCTGCCCCCGCCACCCCAAGTTATAATTTCTTCGGGATTCAATAATAGTCACTGTTCATTTCTTTTTTTGGCTTTTCCCTCCTGTACTTTTTCAAGCAGCCTCAGTTTTTCCAAGTGGATGTTTCTTTCTCCCCAGAAAGTTAATAGATGTATTTATTTTATGTGACTTGTCAGAACAATTTATCAATCTTTTTGCTTTAGGTTTTTAATAAAATTTATATTTGAGATTTTTTTCAGAATCTTTCTCCTGAACAAAAATCATCCCAGGTGGCGATTGGGAACACATAAATTGTATTCACCGAAGGAACGACAAGCACCAATTTGTTCCTCTCCTCCATTTCCTCCCGGAGCTCAGCTCATGCTTAGCTGCCAGAAGGAAATGCTTCTCCGAGTAGTTATTATGTGGTCATAGATTTAGGCCAGGCACTGCATTTCTGCTTCTTCAAAACAATGCTTTCTGTAAAAATAATGGCAAGCCCAGAAATCTGGAAATCTGTTCTTATTCTGCCTTCGTTGCAAATGCATAGAGACCTTAAGTAAGTTTCTGAGCCTCAGTTTCCTTCCGATGAAGATAACAATCTCTGGCCTCCTACCTTATGGAGTGATGTAAAGATCAAGTGAGAACGTCCAAGAAAAACATAGAAATCTATTAAATACTAAAGATAAAGAGATAATTAGTGTGACCATACTTCCTAAACTATAAAGAAATGTGTAAGAGCAATTAAGCTTATTGATTATAATTGTTCCCCAAGAGTCTGAGCACATTGGCTATGGGTCAGGAAGAGCAATACTGTACATTTAGTTGCCACTTTCTTGTCCTTGCTGTGTTAAACTCACCTCCTGCCTGCCCTTCAGGAAGGCTTTCTCCTCATGACAACCCAGTCAGTATCTTGCCTGCAGCCATAAAACTGAGCTTATCTCAAAGGAAAATACCCAGGTTTAGTAAATACAGAAACAGTCCTGGAAACTCATTCAAGTACTTTACTGCCTCTATTTTCAGGGACCCAGTGGCCCTCACATTATTTTGATATTTATGTCCTAGGAGGACTATGGATATTTAAAGCTCATGTGCTGTGCAGATCAGTAGAGGGGGAAAAAAAATGTCTTATACCTCCCTACTTGGACCACCAGTTATTCTTTTGGAAAATTACAGAGTGGAAAAAATCTGAGGGCTTGAAGTAGATCTTGTATTTATATCTGAAGAATCTTGATTTGTATGGAAAGCCTAATGTTTCCTGGCTAATTGTGATCTGAAGAAATACTGCTAGCTTCCTGCCACATGGTAGTGACAAAATAATGCCAGCAGACCTAAATGCATAAAAATGTTGAGGTGAATGCAGTCTTGCTTCTTTCCCAACCCCACCTCAAACCTGCCATTTATACAAGGCAAGTCCCAAGAACATGCATCTGATTTTGGATTGGCCTTTCAGAGAATGTTTCCTCCATTCATAGAACTTGAAAGGTTTGCCATATTGTTTTAGATCCATTTATCTTTCAGGAATAAAACAGATATTTCAAGGGGGTTAAGTAGGTATAGTATCTCTATGACTCGTGTTTTGTAGTTTCTTATTTAAATACAAACAAACAAAAAAAAACCAAAACAACCTATTAGGTAGATTGTATTTTTCATTTTTCACATTAATTTTAAACAAATCAAGACTTTAAATTAAGAGATGTACTTAACAGTCACAACTAATGAAAGTTGAAGCCAAAAGTTAAAGCCCCTACTCTTTCCCAAACATTACCGTGTCTCTCTTAGTTCACTAATTAATGATGCTCATAAATAGCACAGACCACACAAGTCGTTCCCATTATGTGGGAACACCGCAACCTCAGTAGGACACTCAATGCCATTCAGGGATCCTGTTTTCCCTCCAAGTTTGCTTTATATTTTATACTGAGTGTGAATATTCTGAAATATTTCACTATCTCTAGACGCCAACCAGGTCTCTAACTCCACAGATATCTCCTGTGGGTAGGGCATGTCCAGTTGCACTGTGATTTAAGTATATACATTTTGACATTTTCTTAGTATTTTTTTTTCTTTTTTGTTTCCCAAGCATCAAACAATATTGATTCTAATTTGGCAATGTCTGTGTGTTCTTTCTGTTCCCCACAATAACTGACCAGACCACTTTAGAGGACTCCTTTCTGGGGACTCCTTGCCTCCAAACTGAGTCTCCTCTGTTCCCTTCACATTCATTCCTGGGTAACTAAAACACAGGTCAGATAATATCTTTTACTTCCTCCATTTTTCCTCAACAGCTCTTTGATGCCAACAACAACAAAAAATTCCCCAATGTTGGAGGTGGGACCTGGTGGGAGGTGATTGGATCATCGGAGTGCGTTTCTCACAAATGGTTTAGCACCCTCCTCTTGGTGTTGTTCTCATAATACTGAGTTCTTGCAAGATCTATTGTTTAAAAGTGTGTGGCACCTCCCTCTCTCTTTCCTGCTGCTGCTCTCAACATGTGAGACGCCTGATCCTGTGCCTTCCACCACAAAGGTAAGCCTCCAGAGGCCTCCCCAGAGGCAAATGCCAATGTTATGCTTCCAGTACAGCCTGCAGAACCATAAGCCAATTAAACTTCTTTTCTTAATAAATTACTTAGTCTCAGGTATTTCTTTATGACAATTTAAGAACAGCCTAGTACACCCAGCTTTTATCAAACGTCAATGTCTCGCGAAGGAGACGTGCTCATAGAGCCTATTACAAGCTCTCTAACCTTAGGGGTTGGGTGTGTTTTTAAATCCCATTGACTCTCGGCACTGATCACAGTGCTTGAATCATAACTATTTGCAAAGTAAATAGAGGGAGGGCGGGAAAAAAGAGAAATAAAAACTCAAATTCTGTTACAATATAAGCTACAAAAGTCAAGTAAGTATAATGTACTGTAAGAATACAGATGAGATATAACTGATCAACTGTACATGAATCAAACTTTACAACAGTTTTGATCGCTTGCTGGGTATAAACTTAATGGAGAATAGGGACTCAGGAGTGTCTCATCAAGAACTGCTAAGGACTTAAGATTTTACCCTATTTGGAAAGTTATGAGTTAGTCTGAGCCATTTCCTGGATACTAGCAAGAGACACAAGCCTCCAGGGTCAAAGATAAAGGGCAATTTTTTACTCACAGCAAAAGCAGTAGTGAGAGTGTCAGCACTTTTGTAAGTTCCTGAGCCAAATTTCCCACAAGAAGCCAGTCCATACCTGCATATTGCAGTGGGAGCTGTGTTCGAAAAGAGACACTCTGGGCTTCAAGAATAATATTAAGATGGGTAGGGAGCATATCTTCCCTTTTGTTTCGGGAGGAGAAACTTTGTCTTTCAACACTCTAAGAAAACCTGCCCTTTGCTCCAGAAGAAGCACCGCCTCTGTCTTCCAAACTTGTTCACTGTACAGATGTCCTTAGAAAGCCAATTGGGTAAAGGCAGTGGGCACCTCTGCTAACAAGACTTGCAGAAGCGTGAGAAAGCCATGTAGAATTGTCTCCTGACTTCCCCTTTCTGGTTCTATGCCATAAACCCATGTGTGGTACGTTAAACGGTTTTTATTTCCATTTTTAAGGGCAGCCTATATATGATTGAACAGGTAGGTGTAGATAACAGAGCAATCCCAGAGAGGCAGATTTACTATGAACCTGATGAAACTTAAACTTCTGAGTTCTTTACCTCTTCCAAGGCTCTGTAGTTACTTATGTATGAATAATCTTTTATTCTTTTCTTTGAGAGGGCTGTGCAAATTATGAAAACCTCAGACTCCCAAACCTCTGGATCCGCCAACCCTTGCCAGAGTGTATGCAGCTCTCACTTAAAATGAGGGTGGGATGCATGTGTGCTAGAAAATGCATCAGGTGCTACTGAGGGTGGGGTGCATGTGTGCTAGAAAACGCATCAGGTGCTACTGAGGGTGGGGTGCATGTGTGCTAGAAAATGCATCAGGTGCTACTGAGGGTGGGGTGCATGTGTGCTAGAAAATGCATCAGGTGCTACTGAGGGTGGGGTGCATGTGTGCTAGAAAAGGCTTCAGGTGCTACTGAGGGTGGGGTGCATGTGTGCTAGAAAATGCATCAGGTGCTACTGAGGGTGGGGTGCATGTGTGCTAGAAAATGCATCAGGTGCTACTGAGGGTGGGGTGCATGTGTGCTAGAAATTGCATCAGGTGCTACTGAGGGTGGGGTGCATGTGTGCTAGAAAATGCATCAGGTGCTACTGAGGGTGGGGTGCATGTGTGCTAGAAAATGCATCAGGTGCTACTGAGGGTGGGGGGCATGTGTGCTAGAAAATGCATCAGGTGCTACTGAGGGTGGGGTGCATGTGTGCTAGAAAAGGCTTCAGGTGCGACTTCTGTTCATTGAAGAAGCACTATAAAGAGTAGGACTATAAACTCTAGTGATGTTATTTAGTTAGAATGTGAAAATTATTAAAGGATAGTCAGAACAATTTCGATAAATAAAGATGTTTCTAAAAAATATTTCAAATGTAATAATCAATTTTTTTAATGGAAAGGATATAAAACGTCTTATTTCACATAGGTAAATTCTATCATTGTTTATTTTTGTCTTGTAAAATCTACTGTCCTACTCAGAGTCACCTTCATTTGATGTCTAAGCCTCTCACAATCTAAAAATGTTTGTTATTAATACTTACTTAATACTTTTTAACATTAAGTGGACCTTTATGTGCATATCTGAGAGACTATAGATAAACATGGATGGGCCTTTTCATCATTAACAGAAAAATACTTTTATAACTTACAGCCATTTTCTCTGAAGCTAAAGCTTGAGATCTGCATCTATTCAGTAAGATAATTTCACTAACTTGTCTTCATACATTGCTTTGGTGGTATACATCCAAAGTTGTCGCTCAAGCCACTCAGTTTTGAATTTAAAAGATGAATGTTTATCACTCAAGGCAACAATCATAATCATTTCCTTTCTTCAGTTCCATTAAGATGAAAAAAAAATCTTAGCAAACAGAATATACATGACTTTCACAGCATGTGATATTTTCAGCCTAACCTATTTTTAATTAAAAAGTCCATCAGTAAGTCATATCAATGGACTAATGTCTAACTGAAATTAAATGCTTACCATTAATTCTAATAGATCTAAAAAGTAACTTTGGAAACATACATATTCACTTAGTTCATTTTATTTTTAAAAATTCTAAAATATTTGCTATTCCAAGAGAAAAACACACTCAATTTTTTTCTTTAACTTATACTAATTTTTCCAAATTTATTTCTAAGGTTTATATATAGTCTCTTAAAGTATAAGTAACATTTTGCCTATAAAGTAGATCAACACCCAATCTTTCTAATACCATCCTCCAATATAAAAAGAAGTGGTTGATTTTAGGACTGAGGCAGGAAATATACAGGATGGGCCTGGAGCATTTTGTAGGATCAGAAAGTAAGCAAGTGCTACACACACACACACACAAACACACACACACACACACACAAATAGTATTGATACGGCTCCAATGATTGGAGGAACACCAGATTCTTCTTCTCCTGTCGGATTAGATAAAACCACAAGGACACTCGTGGAGTGGTTTTAAGGAGCAGAGAGTTTAATAGGCAAGAAAAAAGAGAAGGCAAAAGGCAGAAGGAAGAGGCTCCCCCATACAGAGACAGAGGGAGGGGGGCTCCAAAGCAGACAGAGAAGGCCCCCAAGTAGGGGGGAACCTGCCAGGTGTATACAGAGGCTGGAGGAGGCGGTGTCTGATTTGCATAGGGCTCTGGGGATTGGTTTGACCAGGCATCACATTAACCTAGCCCTGGAAACAACTGGCCCGCCCACCCTAGCCTTTTAATATGCAAACGCAGGGTGCCATGATGTTCTACACACGTGGGGACACGTGGGGGCGGCCATGTTGCCAGGCACTTGTGGGACAAGGGCAAGAACACAAAGATGGGAATGGCCCTGTGGGGAGGACCCGTTTCTAACGGCCTGCATTTGCATATCAAAGGTTGCCTGCCTTGCTCTAAGAGCCCCAGTTTTCCTTCTAGACAAGAAACGTTTCCGGCGCAGCTTTGAAAGAAACAAAAACTTTTCCTCTCTATCTGCCTAAAATAATTTCTTAATAACTCCTACCACAGTATGTCAAAGAGAAAGGGCAGCCAGCCAAAAGACCTCCCAAGATACAAGGCTGAAATAATACATATAGAGTATATAGAGGAATATTACATTACAAACCAAATTATAAAATGCATCCATACTGAATACAAGTCTATGATTGAACGAATACATAAGTAAATGGGGAAGAATACACAAATCTCCCTTGCAAGAGGCAGAACAGAACTCCTTTCTCTTTAAGTGTGTGCTCCACATATTGAGTTCCTTCTAAGCAGTGAAATGTAAAAAAGGAGGGAAAGAAAAGTAGCTTTGCAGTGGAGAACTCTGACAAATAATACTTCAGCCCAGTGATCAAAGTGAACATCAACAGTAGTAAGTAATGTTGGTAATATGTATATTTGATATGATGTGATGAGAATGGTACTTTATCTTTGTTGTCTTCCTCCTTTCTCCCCAAACCTATAATTCCAGCCAAATCATGACTCATTAAAAAAATTAGTCAAATCCAAATTGAGTAACATTTCACTAAATAACTGAGTGATATTCCTAAAAATTGTCGAAATTGTAAGAAAAAAGAAAAAAAAAAAAAGAAAATTAGGCCAGGCGCGGTGGCTCACGCCTGTAATCCCAGAATTTTAGGAGGCCTAAGGGGGTGGATCATCAGAAGTCAGGAGTTTGAGACCAGCCTGGCTAACATGGTGAAACCCCAAAAAATTAGCTGGGCACGGTGGTGGGCTCCTGTAATCCCAGCTACTTGGGAGGATGCAGGAGGAGGCAGAGGTTGCAGTGAGCCGAGATTGTGCCATTGCACTCCAGCTTGGGCAACAAGAGTGAAACTCCATCTCAAAAAAAAAAAAAAAAAAGAAAAGAAAATCAGAGAAACTGTCGTGGCCAAGATCTTAAGAAGATGTGATGACTAAGTGTAATGTGATATCCTGGATGGGATTCTGGAACAGTAAAACAAATCAGGTAAAATCTAAGGAAATATGAACAAAACATAGACTTTAGACAACAGAATTCTCTCATCAGTTATAGAATAAAGAAAAAGAAACCTCACTGTCAATTAATCCTTAGGTAGCTGTTTAAATAAATACTTCATGAAAACCTCAAATTCTATTTTAAATAGAACTGTCATTTTCCATTACTCTTCTTTGCATTTTCTTCTCTTTAGGTAGTTTACAGTTTGCTGCAATGTTTGTTGAGGTACAGAAACACAATCCATATAAATCTAGTTAGATAAATAGAAGGATCAAATATTTGAGATTAGAATAAGTATAGATAAAAAATAACAGCTTCTGAAAATAGGTATATTGAATGAAAGAGTGCTTAAAGGGATGAAAAATAAAACATGGAAAAGACAAAATGGCTATCTGACACAGGCTTGCTGCTGTTTGTGATTCTATATTCATAAGGTACTAGAATTTGTGTTTATTATATGGTGGTCAAAATAGAAAATAAACTTAACAATTATTAAAGTATATTAGACATCATGAAACTGCTAACAGAACTAATAAAATGTGATATACAACGGCAAAAATGAAAAAAGTAATATAAAACCAACTCTTGGTGAGGACATGGAGCAACTGAAAGTCTCCTACATTGCTAGTGGGAAGTGTAAATTGGTACAACTAAATGGATAACTGTTTATCAGTATTTACTAAAGGTGAAGCTATGCATACCTTATAACTGAATAATTTCACACCTGGGTGTACACTCATCAGTAACACACACACGTGTTCACTAAAAGACGTGTTCTAAAAGGTTCATTTCACTATTCGTAATAACCAAAGCTATTGGTTTTTCATAACAAACTATGAATTGTTATTCATATGAACCAATTATTCACGATGAATAGTAAATTACATCAATATTCATAATAACAAACTTAAATACCGTTTCCTGGATTCAATAGCTACAGGTATTTTCATAGTAATCCAAAAGAAGAATAAATTATTGTATATTCACACAATGGAATACTGTGCAGCAATGATAATTGCCTATTACCATGTACAAAATATACATGAATCTCACAAATATATTGAACAATAGGCACATAAGATTATACACTATATGATTCAATGTATAAAAGGAAACAGTGAAAATAATCTATGTTGTTAGAAGTCAGAGTGGTAGGAAGAAGGCTGAGGAGCAGCTTCAGGGAGCAGGTTACAAAACATATTCAATGTGTGAAAATTCACAGAGCTTTATACTTATGATGTATATGCTTTAATTTCTCTATGTCTATGTTTTTTTATTAAAAAATTCTGGTTGTCAAGGGACCTGGCTTGAGTGATATTCCTGCCTCACAATATGATTTACATATATGCAATAAGAACCTATATGTGAAGAGAACTATATTATATGAATACATCTACAACAATGATAATAATGAAAATAGATATAATTTTATTTTACTTTCTGCCAAATCTCTCACCCCCTAACTTATTTTCCCACAACCGCACCATTTACCTATTTAGAATAGTCTTTGAAAAGTCCATAGACTATGAAATCAGATGTTTTTCAGACCAGCTTTTTTTCAGGTCTTTAATATGAGGATGAATTTCTATTTGTGTGTTCAAGATTCATCTCACATGCCTGTAAGCACAGACTTTCTAGTAATAATTCCAGAGAAACAACATCACAAGTAATCGATTATAAGAGATAATACTAAAAGGACATGATAAACAATGCTTAAAAATGCTTCTATATTTTAGATACATGTTGCTAAACAACTTGAATACTGTTTCCTGGACTCGATAAGTACAGGTCCTTTCATAGTAACAAAGCTAATCACATGCCAAAGGAACAGACACTAAAGTTAGAATGACTGCAAGGCTTCCTTGGAAAGACACAGGGACTCCGACAGGATGCCAGGAATCTCAGCAGACAGCCCTTGCTAAGTTTCCCTGTTTGTTACCTTCAGCTCATGCTCCTAGTCTTATCACGGTTAGGAGCTTATTAATGTATCTCAGATAATTGAACATCAATAACAATAATTTGTTCCAGCATAGAAGGTAAGAGACACTGTGCTCAATACTTTATATATTTTCTCATACTTAGATCTCACAACTCCTTTGCGATAATCTATTACAACTTTTTACTCATTCGATGAGGAGAATAACGTTTACAGAGGTAGAGAGATTGACCTAGTATTTAAACATGTATTTGCCTCATAAAGCCTACGTGTGTAATCACTAAACCTATCTCATGTCTTCATGAAACTCAAGTTCTAATGGCAAAATTTATTTTGGATACCTAAGTCTGAACCCAAGATTGAACAAATAAGCTCAATATAAACAGTATTCATTATAGTCTAATTTCTTAATACAAGCAAGTATTAACCTGGAGGCATACCTATCTAATGTAAATATCAACATAAATATCTCTGTAAGTTTTTATGCAATCATCTCCTTGGTGCCACATTTTGTTATGCTTTGACAGTGTATAGAAAACATCAGGATCTGTAGCTCCAGTGAAATCATTATTACAACTTCTTACTCCTGCAAGCTATAGCTCTCCTAGTGGGCACTGTTCTGGCAGCTTGTGCACCCTTGCAGAACTCGCCATGCTTCCTCTGGACAGGAATTCCATAGGCAGCTCTCAGCAAATATAACCATATAGGTTGACTTGGGTTTATCTCCTATTACCTGGGGCCGTTTCTGAGAGAAAGCCATGGCTCTTTCTGAGGGTACCCATGGACAATCCTTTTATATTATAGATTCAAAAGAGCAAATCACACGTTCACAGTCCAGATATAGCCTTTGGTCTAAAGTCAACTGCTATTTGTGGTCAAATTGAATTGGGAGCTCGTTAGTGTAAGGAAAGAGGATTCAACTGATTTATGGAACAGTCCAGTGACAAAGGGAGGAAGGCTCACAGAACTCTTGATGGACGGGATCTCAGGACCTCAGAAAGGAGGTTTTCCTAGAATCCCTACCAAAACCCTCGCTGTGTAGGCTGCTGTGATGATTAGATGGCATTACAAAATTCTTAGCTCCATGTCCTGTATACTAAGAAGTAAATAAATGTTAGCTATTAGTTTTTACATTTTCTCATTTCTGCTCCATACTTTATCAACTTCCTTTAATTAAAACCTGTGTTCTCAAAAATTCCCTTAGGGGTGTGTGTGTGTGTGTGTGTGTGTGTGTGTGTGTGTGTTCTCATAAAGTCCTATTGGCTCTGCGGCCAAAAAAATTGTGAATTCATTCACTTCATACTAAATTCATCCCATCATTCTGATTCATCTACATGAATTAATCACATAAATTCCTAACTAGCATCCTCTCATCCACTCAAACTTCCTTCTCATTTTTCACTACAAGAGGCAAAAATGATGTTTTCAAATACAAATCTGTTCATCGGCTTTCCTTATTTATAAGTGATCAGTGATTTCCCTTTACCGTAGGAGGATGTCCAATTCTCCACCAGGGCCTTTCTCCTATGATTATTTCTACTCTACTCACAGTGAGTTTTCTACTATGTCTTCCAAAACACCAGCAACTTCGACTTGACAGCCTAGAGGATTCTGTTACTTCTTTCTGGAAGCTCCATTTCCAAACTCTGTCCATATAATGTTTTTATGCTTCATATTTAAGCATAAATGGCCTCCTTTGGTTTCCTCTCCACTTAACCCTCCAGTTAGACCAGGATTCCCTATTTATAACCCAAATGCACTCTTCACAATTGCCATTGATGGGCTTCAGAACATACTACCCCAAAATGTACACACCTTGATATACAGAATATTTTAAACTGAAGGAATTTGAGAAGTAGCAGGAAGACTCTGCCCTTCCTTTTCCTTCTTCCCTGAAGCAAGTCATAAGATTCTTATGTGAAAGATACCCTCCTTATACCCAGAGAAAAGGAACAGTCTTATCTCCAAAGACCCAGGGACTCCGACAGGATGACAGGAGTCTTAGCAGACAGACCTTGCTAAGTTTCCGTTTATTACATCTTTAGCTCATGCTCCTGGTCTTATCACATTTTACCTTGACTCTCCATGCTTCTTTTTTAATACTAGGTTCTACCAAACCTAGTATAACAACATTCCAACTCAACTGTTTCTTTGGCTCTCTGTTTCTTATGAAGGCTCCTGGGTCATGTAAAACTGATATTAAATGATGCTATATGCATTTGTATGCTTTTCTATTGTTAATATGTCTTTTGTTACAGTGCCCCTGATTGAGAGCATAGAAGGATAGAAGGAAAGATACTTTTCCTCCACTATACCACCAGTTTATTAATTATGCATTCACTTTTTTCTTATACCAGTCTTCTGTGCTAGTCTCTGAGTTCCATCAATTTCACACCCCAGTGCCCTGTATTAGTCTGTTTTTATGATGCTCATAAAGACATACCCAAGACTGGGGAGAAAAATAGGTTTAATTGGACTTACAGTTACACATGGCTGAGGGGGCGTCAGAATCATGGTGGGAGTTGAAAAGCACTTCTTACATGGTGGCAGCAAGAGAAAATGAGGAAGAAGCAAAAGCAGAAACTCCTGATAAACCCATCAGATCTTGCGAGACTTATTCACTATCACCAGAGTAGCATGGGAAAGACTGGCCCCCATGATTGAATTACCTCCCACTGGGTCCCTCTCTCAACACTTGGGAATTCTGGGAGATACAATTCAAGTTGAGATTTGGGTGGAGACGGGGGAAACCACATCATGTCCCCTTGTGTTGTCACCTAATACAATTCAGGCCAAATGGTAAATACACAAAACTATCTGGCAAATGAATGAAAGTTTAACAATTAGATACAGCAATGGCTTCAGAATGCTCTGTGATGAAAATATTTACTTATTTACAAAAGCTGGATCAACCTAATACCAAACCCAATTACATAAACACACGGCACTATTATCATATTATGACGTACAAGGAAGAATTTTAAAACTGGACATCCTTTTTTATTCCCAAATGATATACAATCATTTCGCCGTAAGTATAATGTGATACTTTAATCCAAGTTTCTTTTTATAACACACAGCAAGATAACTTATCTATTTGAAGAGAAAAGCAAATGTATATATCATATATATGTATGCATGAATGTGTGTGTATATATATATAAATGCAGTTGTATTTTTTTGCTATGGCTTCAGTAAAATAATACCACAGATGGGGTGGCTTAAATAACAGAAATTTACTTTCTCTCAGTTCTAGAAGTCTAAGATCAAGGTGTCAGCAACTTGGTTTCTCTTGAGTTCTCTCTCCACGGCTTGCAGATACCCACCTTCTTGCTGCATCTTTCTGTGGCTTTTTCTCTGTGGATGCACAGCCCTAGTGTCTCTTCCTCCTTTTATAGTGACTTCAGTCATATTGGATGAGGGATCCACCCTTATTAACTCATTTAACCTTAATTACCTCTTTAAAAGTACCATCTCCAGAGTCACTTTGGGGGATAGGGCTTCAATGTATAAATTTTGGGAGGACACAATTCAGTGTATTAACAGAAATTCAGATTCTTCCCTTATCTCATAAAAATGTTACCACCATTTTTTTAAAAATCCACCAGAATAGCAAAACAGTGTGATTGGTTACATTGTGTATATGCTATTGAGTCCTGCAGTGTTTATAAGGCCCAGAAGAATTCATTTTTTGTGGTTGTGCAATGATAATGACAAACTTTCCTCATTATTATTATTATACCTGACATTTTGCTCTCATAAGTTCATTTTTTAAGAAACCCAGCAGATCAATGTTGTAAATAATTATTACTGTTCCTCTGTGCAGACTAACCCCTCGGGCTGCACAAACTGTGTGTGTGTCATTTTTTCTCCCTACTGTCACCCTCTTTTGACCCTTGGCGCTCTGCCATTCTCTTGAGTATCTGGTCTGAAAGCTGACAAAGTAACAAATGTCAGAGTTAAGTTTAACACTGTGTTTGTCATTCATCTCCTATAAAAAGCCAACATTTCTCATTAAAATTAAAGGCATATTTTTATGTAAAATTTTCAGTAATATTATATTTTTAAATTAAACATTTCTTTATTAACTGCCACTTTCTAGTCTCCTGATAACTAGTCTATACATCACATCAAAATTTAATGATTATTTATTTACTTAATGGAATATTACTGTTTAGAATAACAGATTTCTATCTCCACACCCATATTTTATATTCCCCTAATGTTTTCCCAGTTGAATTTCTAATCCTTAGTCCTAGACATCTTAACCTTAATCATGTTCATTTCAGTTATGTGTTCTGAATACAAATTGCTCATTTTGTAACACAAGCAAATAAATAATTTTATCTTTTTCTTCCTCTTTCCAACCAAGTTTCTGATTTTGCAAATCCACCTTCCACATACAACCCTAGTTCAGATTCTATTTCCACATGGTTGTTAAATAGTTATGAACATATGTTTTATGTTTTAGCCTGTGTAACACCACTACATTTTTACCTTTGAACAAAGATGGATCCCCCTAACTTGGGAATGATTACTTTACCATCCTCATTTGACAATCATGTATCTCTAACCCTACATCTCTTAAAATGTCATTTTTTATCTTTGCTGTTGTAGAAGAAAGTCTATTAATTCATTCCGCTAGATATAAGACCCCAAATGTCTGTGCAGAAGCCAGTAAGATTGTCCACACTGCTTGTTCCTGTTCCTTTGGTGCTATCAACCTACTGCTTTCAAAAGCTAGAATGGTTTTCATTCCTTTTATCTGCCACCACTTCCGCAGAAAATTTTTCCTGGGCAGGCTATTCTTCTCATTTGCTCATTGCTTCCTATTACCTGGTTTGCAGAGGCTGGGAGGGGAATTAGGAGGGAGATCCAAAAGCAACAGTTTCCCAAGATATGCTCCCAGTGTGGAATTTTTTGTGACACTGCAGATGTCAGGCAATACACGGATACAGCTGGGAGACACGGAGGTATAGTGAGTGCCAGAGTTCCCAACCATTTAATATACAATAACACCCTTACAACATGAAAGAAAAAAAATGAGCTCCCGTGTAATTTCTGTATTTTTAGGATGTGTTTATGAGAAAGTACATGACTACAAAATTTTTACACACCAGAATTTTGAAATATTATAGTATTGCATCAGACAATAGGATCTATCCACTTGTGTGTAGTCACTCAACAGGTTATACTTTCTATCTGTCTGGAGCCTAACATCCCCTGAAATAGCTATTTAGTTCTTTTCCTTACCCTCGTATTTGAAGGCCACAACTTGGAAACAGCGGGAGAGAAAAGAATACTGAATTATATGCTCTCCTTTGGTTGTATAACTTGAAGCAAATTACTTAACCTCTTAGGTCCTTTAGTGTCGTGAGGCTTAAAATTAAATAACAAAATATCCATAAAAGTCCTGTATGTCAAATTGGTTATAAAGGCAAAGTATAAGAGAAAAAAGGCCTAGATGAGAAATCCATGTGATGTGATCAAGAAAGCTAAAATTATCTGACAGTGTCTTTGGAGAAAGACTGTTTCGAAGGTATGTGATGGATGGCACAGTGTGCTTTCTGGATTCCTTCTTCCTGGCTTGAACTGTTTCATTTGGGACAGTGGAAGCAAACTGGGGCAGCACCCTCAACTCATCACAACCCTTCCTTCCCAGAATGTCACAGAAGTTTAATGATGTGCCATTTTATTATCTTCCAAAAACAACTCTTATCTTGATTTTCCACTGAAACTCATTTTACACACATAAAAGCACAAAAGAGTCCTCAATGGTATTAGCATTTTCTTTGAAATATTATTGAAAGAACAAGGGAAAGATTTTAGAAAATTTTATTTCCTTTCCCGTTGTAGTATGGGAAACAAGCAGAAAAAGCACAGTTTTCCCATGATAAAATCATGCCATGCATTGAAATAAATCTATCAATTAAAATAAATACTTCAGTTATCAAAAACAAGTCTGAAATTCACCAAGGTCTTTCTAGAGTATGCCCATGTGAAACAGAAAATTCAATTTAGGCTGATTCGTGTCATGGTTATAAGGATACTCACCAAAGTATGACATATTTACATTGTTAGTTCAACAAAATCAGATTATACATTGATGGATATGATTTGTGAAGGGATCATGACTATATGGTCTTCACTTCAGTAAATACTGAGCCAGTTTAATAAAATAACCAACAAAGGTATCATTTGGTGCCAAGGTGATCAAGGGTGTGTCATGAATGGTGTAACATGATTTGTCACCTGGGCACTTGTCATCTAGCAAACAGAGTGCAACCAAGTCCACTGACTCATTTGTTGAGAACATTATGAACCATTCACTAGTAATGATTTTCAATTATCATTGATCTAAGCCAGATTTGAACTGCTGACCTGGAGGTGCAAGATCCCATATCCGGCTTCTCATTGCTTGTAGTTAAGATTGGTTCATTTCAAATAGTCTTGCTAAAGAAACTGTTTAGGAATGGGAAATATATTGCTTCAGTGTCTTCAAAGGACTTCCTTAATACACAGTTTCAAAATACTTCTGTCTCACTAATTTGTTTCAGTGATTTACTCCTATGATTAATATTCAGAATTCTAAAAGAAGGTAGGGATTAGGGGATTGAATCAACCAATCCTGCTGTGAAATATAATCAGTATTTCTTTATTATTTAAATTTTCCTAAAGATTGATGGAAAGGAACAATTTAAGAAAATATGCATTTATAGTAGTCAGTCTTATTTATAATTCATTTAAAGACTACTATATCTCTTTCAAATTTTGTAAATAGAAACCAGTTGGAAAAAAGAACAATATTGCACAAATCTTATTACACTGACAATCTAAAAATTATATAGCTCACAAAAAAGATCAGAAACAAAGGGTGTGAGTCAATAGATGAAAAATACATTACAGCATTTGCCCACCCAGTCTGTGCCTCCTCCACAGCAGATTCTCATAACTTGGAAATGGACTATACATTACCCCGGAGCAATGATTAATTAGATATAACTTTCAAAGCAAGCGAATAGCTGAACACCTTTGAAAAAGAGATTTCATAAATACACTTTTATCATCATCATGCTAAATTGTAAAATTCTTTTCCCATATGTAAAAATCTTTTCTCACACTTTGTAAATTATTTCCTGATCCCTCTTTATAGATATGTTATTACTTTTCTTACTACTGGCATGACTTTCTGGGAAGAGCTGCAGACACGATATTTTATTCCATGTTTCTGCAGTGTGAGAGATGTTTCTTTCAAACATTCAGTTACAGACAGTGTAATGCTTGTAAAACTATGTCCCCCACATGTTCTAATGTCAAAAAGATATCACATTTAAATGACTTAGATCAAAAGAAATTTTTTACAGGCATCTCTTTGAAACTAAGTAGCTTTAAGCACATGGTAGATGGCCACTCAGTAAAAATTTCTTTTCTTCTTCTAGAACCACTAAGCTCCAGAAGTCTCTCATTGTCTACCTCATAAGAACAATTTTTTCAACATCAACTCATCTCATGCCTATGATCTTGCACCTTAAGTCATGTTTTCTTCTCTGTTATGTGACGTTCCAAATACTGAGAATCTGACAAGTCATATAACTCACTTCTGTGCCCTTTGAAGAAATGCAGTTCATCTGCTGCCATTCTTTTCCAAGAAAAAAGAGTAAAGAACAAAACACAACATCACAACGAGTGGATTTTTCTTGTCTGTTTCCAGAAGGTGAGAATGTGGGTTGGAGGGCAAGGGTGTGTGCAGTGTTAGGTGATGGGTTATGGGTTATGCTAAAGGCAGGGGAATAGCTCACACAAGACATTTCATGTCTTGTACATGCAACTGGAACTCAGGTTAAAAGAAACATTTTACTGTCTAACAGCAAGTCTAAAAACAATGATTAGATGGCCTGTAGCTTGGTGAGTAAACTGGCCTTTGATGTGTTTGATTATATTATCTCTACAATAGAGTTTTATGTTTACAAGAAAAAATGTTAGTGACAGTAAAATGATTGCTGAACAAATAACAGTTACTCAAATATGAACAGTTAGTATGTGTTAGGCAATGTGCCAAATGCTTTACCAGGCAAAGCTCTTTTTATTCACATTGCAATCGTGTCAAGTGAGTAATATTTAATCTCAAATTTTATAGATCATGAAATTGGAGCTTAGATTAGTTAGTAACTTTCTCATAGCTAGGTAAGATATAAAATACTGGATTTAAAACAACATTTTTTGTCTAAAGCCTGAAATTTTAAAGACTGTGTTATCCTCCATGGCCACTATAGAGGAAGGAAGCCATACTAACTCCTGAAAAGGGATGATATGATTTGTGGATAAACTAGTAATACTTCCAGCATTAGCTCCAATTAGGAAGCTGCCATGAGACTGTTACAGTGGGTAGCTAGTCAGGCATGAGCAGGGCCAGGAGAGGGCTCCCCTTATACACCAGGAGTATTGGACAACCCTCAGGTGACGGGCAGGCCGTTGGCACCCTGCCTCTCTAAAATAATTGGTTGCAGCCAGCACCAGGGAGAGGCAGTTTCCCAATGGATAAAAACACCTGGAATTGGGAATCAGCGGCTTTCAGAAATTGGGCAAGTGGGCTTAAGCATGCGCATTAAGAGGCAGAGTGGTGGACTATGACCTTCTGGGGGCATTCCACCTGAAAAGAGAAGAAAGCCTCAGGTGGGCATGTGTACAACTCCAGTAAACACACTGCACACACTCACCTTCCAAGCACTAGTAGGCCACCGGGCGTGTGTACAACTCACCCCAAGGGAGGAGTCAAGGGAAAAGGGGTGCAAAATACTGGAAGTGGGTCAGCCTGTAAAATCCCAGGTTCAAAGTCAAATGGGGCACTTGACCTCCAAAATGTCCACTTTGTCCTCCTCTAAGTACACTTGAGTTTCTTTTCACTCCTGCTCTAAAGCTTTTTAAGAAACTTCAACTCCTGCTCTGAAATCGCCTTGGTCTCTTTCTCTGCCTTATGTCCCTCAATCAAATTCTTTCCTCTGAGGAGGCAAGAATGGAGGTTGCTGCAGACCCATATGGATTCACCTCCTCTAATGTGTTCTGGTGCCATGTGACTCAGACAACTTCCACTGCTAACAAGACCGTCTGCTCCTCCCATTCCACCCTAATTTGTGTGGATAGAGTATGCTCACCCTTGTGTTATGACGTAGGCTCTTATTCAAAAGGCATTGAAAGAATAAAGTTCTTTCTAATTCTAGAATGCTAAGATTTATGTTAGGAAGAAATACAGTCTCTACCACAAAGTGATCAAGAAGATATTGAAACAAAGCTCAAGACAGGCAACAAAACTGTGTAACTTTAAACTGATATAATAAAGGTGGAAATGATGGTTCAGTGATCATTAATGAAGAGCAAAATGGATTGGGCAATTGTGACAAAATGTAGCCCTCAATTGTCAACCTGAACTTTAATAATGTCAACGCAATTTCCCACCTCAAGCTATGATCTTTGACAATAGTTCCAACTAAATTGTAGCTAAATTACAGTTAAAGTCTTGAAATTACTGTTACTGTAAACCAGACCCCACGGGCAAATGCCTACTTTGTCTTTGCCAAAAAAGTTTTTGAACTGGTATAAAATTCTGCAGGTAGAGCTGGGTTTTAGAAGTGGAGGTGAAGCTGAACAAATGCGATTAACTGCTTTAAGGAAATGACAGTGACAGCTGACAGGAATGAGGCAGGATAATAGAATACACTTGGGCTTTATCAAAGATTTTCATATTCTGTATCAAAGACTTGGGATTGAGGTAAGTTGGGTACTCTCCTGGGAGAAAACAACAACACGAAGAAGAGTATCAGTTTTTTGATCTCCCAGAGCAATCAGAGATGAATTAGTAAAATTTGGCAGTCTCCAAAAGAAATTTTAAGTAATATTAAATGGGTTTTTTTCCAATATTGCTCTTAACAGAGTCCAAAATTTTAAGTTTTCTAGCAACTTCCTCTCCTTCCTGTCTGGCATCTGTGAGAAAGTAATGTGTAGGTGAACATAAGAATTCAGGTAATCATTGAAATGTTGAAATCTATGAAATACACCAAAATATTTTTTTAAATAATAATATAGAACAGTATACCTCTCCCTATCACAAAAATGAGTTTGAAGCCCATTTTATGTTTATAAAAGTGTAAGTTATGGACAGAGGAAAGTACTGAGTTGGTTTTAAATGGGGGTGATCCAGGCCATCAGTGCTATTCGAGATTTTTCCTTTGCTATTCGAGATTGCAGCATGCAGTCTTCCAGCAATGTAATGCTGAAAAACAAGACTTTCATGATAAAATAAAGGAACAAAGACAAGCTACTCTTGTCAGTGTCAGTAGGTAAATAGCACCAATCTGTCTTCATTATTGCTATGCATGCTGTAATACCAGGTGGGAGGAGGTGTAATATCTTTTACCATTATCCAAGAGCTAAGTACCATGCAGAAACATAAAGGCAGAATTATCTTTTATCAACAAAAATGTGGCAATCACTTCAATTTGAAAATTGCCCTCAGAAGATTTTGATATCTTTCTGTTAAAATGCCAAGACTTTTCACTTTCCCTCTTTGTCATTATTTCTCTAAATTATAAAGTTTGTTAGATTTGAATACTTAGTGAATACAAGCTTCTTCTCAAACAAAAACAAAAACAATAAAACACCTTGATCAGTAGATATTTTTTGATTCCCTTAAAGAGATAAGAATTAATTTAAAAGATAAGGAGAAATCAGAAAATAAAAAATGCAACTACCTGCAGTGAAGAAATCTGTCATTTTAATATTAAATACTCTTTTATCAGTTTCATTTCTGACATCTATATTCTTGATTTGCCTACAAAATAGTGTTTATTCTTTACTTTTGAAATCTTACACATGACCAAAATTTGCTAAAACCCAACTAATCAAAATTGGCTCCATGCAGAGTTGATGAATAACATTTGTCTTTGGACTCTCTTTTAGTGCTTCCTCCCACTGACTCCAGGACATATCCTTTAGTAACTTACCATATCCAACACTCATATCAGTGTCTATCTCTTTCTTCCACCCAAGCCCCACTTCTCACCCACCATCACCTGCTATTCTTTTTGTGTTCTCTATGTTAATAATTGGATTCATCAGTCACTGAGATATCAAAGCAACAAATATGGAAGCTTCCTTACTTCTCCATTCAATCAATGTTTATGTCTTATTGATTACATGTCTAGTTATTTCTTCCAATGTATCCACTTTCCTCCATTTACATATGTTCTTTCCTAAGTAAGGCTTCTACCTCTTATATAATAAGGCCCAGAACAGACTATTCCAAAATATGGCCACTTGGCATATGGAATATTTTAAGCTGAAGGAATCTGAAGAAACCACAGAAGCAGGGAAGTCACTCTCAAGCGCTTCCCTATAGCGGTTTATAAAATACAGGGCGGGTTTTCCGACCCTCATGTGAGGTCATAAGACCTATGAAGAATTTTCATAAGTCCCTCATGTGAGAAGTGCTGTCTATCTCAGAGGAAAGAAAGGAACATCCTTATCTCTTTCTAATGACAAAGGGTCACAGAGAAAAATTTAAACAGGCTTTGCTAAATTGTCAACAATTTTTTGTGTTTGATCACACCCTTTTTGTCTCATCATATTCCTCCATGACTAGCCTCTCTTCATCAATCCTCACATACAAATACACAGATTTAACTGTGTCTTTGGGTCTTCATTTCCTTTAGAAAGCTCCTGTGTCACATAAAACTTATATTCAATAAATATGTTTGCTTTTATCTTGTTAATCTGTGTTTTGTTATAGGGGCCTTAGCTACAAACATAGGATAGGTAGAGAAAAAATGTTTCCTCCCCTACACAAGTTCCCCTTAATTTGTTCATGACTAGGTAACCATGCTGGTTTGGTTAAATAAAATCTAATCATCCCATTCTTTTTAAACCCTTCAGTTGCTCAGAATAAAAGCCTTATCCTGCTATGTTGCTTCGAAGGGCCTAAGGAGATCCTAAATCCTGTTTTTATCTTCAGTCTTTTCTGTCAGCTCTGTTTTCCTCTCAATTATTTCCAAATCTATTTAGAAATTAAATACAATTAACAAAATTATAGATGTACACAGCAAATCTGGTAGCCTGTGAGCACTGTGATTTTAGTATATCTTATATGAGGAAGAGTAGAGACAGATAAAAGTGGACTAGAGTATTGAGATTAATTCACAGAGAGACAAATGACACTCTAAAGAATATGGAAGGAAGGAACCAAAGTGAGAGTTATTATGAGTAAAATCAATAGTTCTTGGCAAGTGATTGGCTGGTGAACGCAAGAAAGAGGGAAGTGTTAAAGATGACTGAGGATCTGACCATAATGAATAGGAGGAAGAGGGTACCACTGACACCTAAAACATACTGAAGAAGGATCATCATGTGTCCAGCTTCAGCCATATTCATTTTGAAGAATATTGCAATATGCTATTCAGGAACTGTTCAGAGTAAGAAAGTAAACATTTGAGACTCACGCTTTTGTATGTTAAGTCACAGATTTGCACCTGATTTTTCTTGAACCATGTATTTCCTGTTGCTAGAAAGAATTTTTTATTGTAATCTGGATATTTATAATTTTGTGAAAGAATGTTATTCAAATCCTAGTTGGTGAAGTATAAGACAGGACTCACTACATAATTGACAAGGTCCAGTGCAAAATAAAAATGAGGGTTTTGTGGTTTAAATATCATTAGCACTGTTAAGACAGCAATATCAGAACTTTAAAACAAACCCAGGGTCCTTCTAAACACTGGTCCCTATGTAACTGCATAGCCAGTCCTGTGCAAGGATAAAGGGTTGTACCTCCTTACTTTCGTGATGACCAAGAGATGAGATTTCAAGTGTTTTTCTATCTTCTTTTGAAACACACTTACAATTCTGATGGAGCATAAACAGCTGTACTCAATTTGTATGTGTTTGAAGGAATGAGAGTTAGTTCTAATGCATCTTTGATAGAACTTCTGACACATCTATTATCTGTTAAAAAAGATAGTGATTAGAGAGAAAACAATTCTCACTTTTAGTAGATTTCTTCTTGCTATTATATTAGATAAGTGATACTAAGACTAATAACTTATCAAAATGAGATAAAAGAAGAAACATGTATATTATGGCTCTTCAGAAAAATAAAACCAGTACCATATCTAGATATGAGGTTCCATCGTCAAGCCCTAGAACAAGGAAAATCAATGGTATAATTCAGCTTGAGTTGAAAGCCTGAGAACCAGGGGAGTGAACAGTATAACTCTCACTCTGAGGACAAAGGCCTGAGAATCAAAGGGGGCTGCTGGTTTAAGCCCTGGAGTCTGAAGTGCCAAGAACTTGGAGATTTGATATCTGGGAGCAAGAGAAAATGAATCTCGGAGCTCCAGAAGAGAGAATGAATTTGCCCTTCCCCTGACTTTGTTCTAGACAAGCCCTCAATGAATTGGACAATGCCTGCCCACATCAGTGGGCAGGGTGGATTTTCTTTACTCAGTGTGTTAGCCCGTTTTCACACTGCTATAAAGAAATTCCTGAGGCTGGGTAATTTATAAAGGAAAGAGGTTTATTTGGCTCACAGTTAATTAAACTGGGAAGGCCTCAGGAAACTTACAATCATGGCAGAAGGGGAAGAGGCATGTCTTACATGGCAGCGGGCAAGACAGAGAGCAAGTGTATGAAGGAGAAACTGTCAGACCCTTATAAAACCATCAGATCTCATGAGAACTCACTCATTATCATGAGAACAGCATGGGGGAAACCAACTCCATGATCCAGTCACACCCCACCTGGTCTCTCCCTCAATAGGTGGGGATTATGGAGATTACAAGTCAAGATGAGATTTGGGTGGGGACACAAGGCCTAATCATATCACTCAGTCTACTGGTTTAAATGCTAATCTTGTCCAGAGACACCCTCACAGACACATACAGACATAATGTTTTACCAGCTGTCTGGGTATTTCTTAAACCATAACATGTGTGTCACTCGAAAACCAATTTCAGGCAATCACACTGCCAGTCTAAAGGGAAATGCTTGCTTTTTTATTGTTTAACAGTCTCTAGTACAGTCATTCCTCTTTTTCTTGATTTGGCTTGACCAGTTACCATGGTCAACCATGGCCCAAAACATTAAACACAAAGTTTCAAAAACAATTTATAAATTTTAAATTATACATCATTCTGAGTAACGTGACAAAATCTCATGCCATCCTGCTCCTTCCTGCCTGGGACATGAATCATCCCTTTGTCATGCACATTCTCACTGTCCACACTACTTATTCCCCTTAGTCACCTCTTAGTAGCCATCTTTGTTATTAAATGAAAAAAAATAGTACATTCATGGCATCCCTTAATGATTCAGGTAGGTCCTGAGAAATGCATCACTGTTTGAACATCACAGAGTGTACTTAAGTATTTGTGTATCTACAGATAGCTAAATAACTTTAAAGGTACAGTAATAATAAAATATAAAAGATAAAGGTGGTACACCTGTATATGGCACTTGCCAGGAATGGAGTTGCAGGGCTGGAAGTTTCTCTGGGTGAGTCAGTGAGTAAACGGTAAGTGAATGTGAACGCCTAGGACATTGCACTATTATAGACTTTATAAATACTTAGGCTACACTAAACTAATAAAAATAATAATAAATTAACCTTAGCTTACTATGACTTTTTGCTTTATAAACATTTTTGTCTCTTTTTTAACTTTTCTACTTTTTTGTAATAACACTTATCTTAAAACACATTGTACAGCTATACAAAAATATTTTCTTTTATATCTTTATTCTATAAGCTTTTTGCTATTTTGCTTATTTTACTTTTTAAACTTTTTTTTGTTGTTGTTAAAAACTAAAACACAAACACACACATTAGTCTTGGCCTGCATAGGGTCAGGATCATCAACATCACTGTCTTCCACCTCTACATCTTGTCCCACTGGAAGGTCTTCAGGGGCAATAACACACATGGAGCTGTCATCTCCTCCAACAACAGTGCCCCTTCTAAAATACTTCCTGAAGAACCTGCCTGTGGCTGTTTTATGTTAACTTTTTAAAAAATATGTAGAAAGAGTATACCCTAAAGTAACAATAAAGTATAGTAAATACATAAACCAGTAATATAATTGTTTATCAATTATCTACTGTATATATGCACTGCATGTATAATAGATGCATAGTGTGATGTGATTTATTACCCACAAACAAGTGAGTAATGCATCACCTTATGACATTACAATGGCTACAGCACCACCAGGTGAGAAGAATTTTTCAGTTTCATTATAATCTGATGGGACTGCTGTTGTTTATGTGGTACATCATTGACCAAGACATTGTTACGTGGCACATGACTCTTTACATAGAGTTCAGTACTATTTGCAGTTTCAAGCATCTACTGTGTGTCTTGAAACATATTCCCCATGGACAAAGAGTGACTGTCATATATGTTACATGCTAAGAAATCTTCTAAACCTTTTACAAATATTAAATGATCGTTTATAACAAATCTGTGCAGTAGTTCTATTATTTCCATTTTATAGGTGAGGAAGTCAAGGCATACAGAGATTAATGACTTGTCCAAAGATATATATCAAGAAGTAGCAGAGCTGAAACTTGAACCAGAGCCTTGTGGTTCCAGAATTCATGTTCTCACATAAAATGCTTCACCATTCCTTCAACATGCTACCACTTACAAACTGAAGCTGGGACAGAAATAAATATAATTATTTTGAAAATGCAATGAAAAATGATTATGTAGGGTAAGTTAGTATTACAAATATGTCCTGCCTTTAATTTGAATTCCTGCAACTATCCACAATTTGAAATTTAAATTAGTATGTTGTTACCTAATGTATAAATTCTGATTTTACATGTTTTGGGGGAGGAGAGAAGGTTCTTTGGAATTTTTTCACTTACTAGTTGGTTTCTTTCCATCTCCCTGCCCTATGTCTAATACAGTGAGAGGTTAAGAAACCCTTATTTTATTATTCAGTATTAGACTGTACTGCCTTTAAACCAGAGGTCTGCACACCTTGCATTTTCAAGAACGTGGAAGTGTCTAGGGGAAGGTGTTGATGGGGCAAATACTGGGAGGAAATATGAGCTGATGAGTAGTTGGGTTCCTAGAAAACAGTCTGACTTAAGTTGTTTAAGATATTTAACTCAACATAACACATGCATGACTTTCTAACATAGATGAAAGATAAACCAATAACTTGCTGTTACCACCTACTTTAATCCACTCTTTACCTATTTTCCAACTTTTCTAAAACAAGAGTGATCATCAAATTTATCTACCCAAACACAGGACATTTTCAAAAGCAAAAAAGAGCATTACTAACGATTATGCTGGAATAGCAGATGTAAACCAGAACTGTGCCAGGCAAATTAGGGTATACAATCACCCAATATGCAACCAATCAAATCTGTCCATTTTTAGCATAACCATAATATTTAATTGCTCATAACTGGCCACCAAAACATTGTGAAATCTCATTAAACCCTCTCTCACTTAAAGCTGATGCCATTACTTGATTGACCCAAGTGTAGTCTGATGCATTTTAATTTACTTCATGTGACTTAAACAAATGGCTTTCAGCTCACCCACTCTCACTTCTCAGACATAGGTAAGTAGGGCATAGAAGTTCAGAAAAGTCAAACTTTTCTTTTATTATGCTCATACCAGTTTTGAAAGATATGCAGGGAAGCGGGACAGAGGCAGACAGAGATGTCAACTGGATGTTTGGTCAGATAAGGGTGATGGCAATTGGTAGTATTAAGGCCTATTAATATTCCCAATCCAGTATAATTTGATTTTATAAACATACATTTGATGATGTTCAAAATTAAGAAACACTAATCAATTTTAAAATCATGCCTTTTATCAATCAGATGTCAGTGTATACTCTAGAATTTTGGTAATTATAGATTTAACATTTATGTTATTGACTACTTATATGAGACCCCAGCACTCTATGAAATATATCAAATTATGGTTTTGCTGAGCCACAGATTTTATTTATAATCTGGATATGGGAGTAAACCATTTATTTTAGGCATTGGTCTTAGTTGACTATGCTCACTACATCTGTGCCTCAATGTTGGCTCTACTATTCTTCCCTCATCATGAGGCATTTTATGGGCAAATCGTACCCAGTAAATTCAATGGCTTAGAGTTATTTATAATAAAAATATTTCCCTTTCCCAAAAGCAGGGCCAATTGTGTACACAAACAGCTCCCTGCTAGTGGACCAGTCCATTCAGTTTTGATAGTATGTCATAAGACTGGCGAAACTAAAATTTGAACAAAGTTGGACAACCTCACAGGGTATAAGCATGAAGCTTTGTGAATTGATGGATTGCCCTCCACTCTAGGAATTTTTCTATGTGAAGAACTTTGGCCCCTTGAATTAGAGCACTGCTTTTTCTGCACAGTGTTGGGAAAACAAGGAGAATTCATGCTCTGCAGTGTTCTTTTTTTTTTCGAGTGCCCACAAGCACCATTATGTCAAGTCAAGTAAGGTATGACACGATTGAATAGCTTGCAATTTTCTTTTACATCAATCACATTCCAGACATGACTACTTGAGGCTACAACCCTGGTCACCTGGATCAGGCAAAGGCATATTCCAGGTCTCTACTATGAACCCATTTGTAAATCATCTCTTATGGTATGCGCTGCTAACTTAAGCGTCCCCTGCCCGCCTTTTTAAAACTGTAAGTTGCTTGTTGCCTGTTTTAGTCTCAGAGTGAGATTTTATTTGCGAATTCTCAGACCTTCTTATTTAGTCACTATGTTTCAAATGCAGTTTTCGGGAAAATTTGCTTCAATATTTAAATTTATTCAGTCTTTGAATAATTTAAGCATGTCACCAGAAAAAAAAATCAAATTTCTAATCTATAAGCCATAATATAAATTGTTAATAATCACAAAAATAGAGAATTGGGTTTGACATGAATAAAAAGAGTCAAAGAGAATGGCACAATAACAGACGTTTTGGCTAAACAGCCTAAGAATCTTTAAGGTTTTGCTTTCTTAAAATATTTTTGTCTATTTTTGGTAGGGGCTCGGTTATAAGAATGAAAATTGCTGCCACTATATAGGTTAGTTACATTAATTATATATTACTTTGTAACTAAGCACTCCCAAAACAGTTACCTAAAACAATGGTTTTTTTGTTTTGTTTTTCTTTGTGGATTGCTGGGTCCAGCTGCAGGGTTCTTCTTTTCATGTGGCATTGGCTGGAGTTAGTCATGCACCTGCCTTTAGCCAGGTATGGTGTAGCCAGAATCTGGATGTCCAGGAAGCCCTGGTTCCCATGTCTCAGAGCTGGTGCTGGTTCTCAGCTAGGCCTCAGGTCGTCTTCTGCATGGCCTCTCTCTCGCCACTAGCTTAGATTTGCTTCCTCACAGCATGGGAGCTGGATTCCGACAGAATGAAACCAGAAGCTAACAGTCCTCTGAAAGCCCAGATTCAGAACTGGCACAGAATCGCTTTCACCATGTCCTACTGGTCAACGCAAGTCCCAGGGCTCACCCAGATTCCAGCGGAGAAGAAATAGTGTTCATCATTTAATGAAAAGAGAGGCCTACACAAGTCAGGATGAATGTAATTCTGACATCCTTCATTTGAGACAATTTACCACTCATGTGGCATTTCTTCTGTCATGAACTTGTCACTAGAGGGACAAATGCTATTAAAACTATGTATATTGAAACCAGGCGTAAAATATATTGGATGCTTAACAAACTTTCCCTCCTAGTAATTCTGATATAAATTGCTTAGTAAAAGTGACTCCAAATTATCTTCTCTCAAGCTTGAAATAAATCTTACCCTCTGAGCCACTCTACGAACTAGAAGCTCATTACTTCAGTTTAGTTTGGCACTTTAGTCATTTTCCCAGTTTCCCATTTATTGAAAAGTGCGTATTCTGGGGACAAGGTGGTTTTTGACCAAGATGTAAAAGCAAGAAACCATATCAGCTTACTATATTTAGTAGAGATTTAACTAAAGAAAAGGCATAAAGAATGTTTATCCAAACTTATTAAAATACTAAATTTAATCTATATGAATTTATCTCTAACCAACAATTACATATAGCAAATAATCATTAACTATACAGCATGATAAATTAATTCCACTTATGTCTTATATGAAAATCTAATCAAACAAATCTTAGTTCTGAAATGTTCTTAATTAAAAACATTTATTGTCTCAGGAATCATCTACTTTTAAATATAAAACTCTATCTCTTCTGGTCACATTTTAGAAGGAAAAAATTAAAAATTAATAAATAAAAGGAAAACCTCATCTAAAACAAAATGCATGATGATGTTTCTTATTCTCTGGTGTTGTATTATTTGAAATGTTTTTTCTTTTTTTCCCAAGAAGTATAAGGCTAGAAGTATTCAGAGCAACAAGTTCTGAAGATAAACTATCTGAAAAGAGACATGAGGAAATTCGTGTGTCTCCAAATGGCAGACTAAACTCACACAATGGGGCGTGACTTATCTGCTGGAATGTTTCAAGTGGCCTGATTTGGCAAGGCAGAGGTGATTTATGGTTAATGTTTTATTTGATTCCAATTTCTAACAATAGAACAGTCACTTCTGTTTATTTGGGCAACAGCAGAATTCTGACTTACTATGCAGGATAAATGCCTAGAAGACATAAAACATATTAAACATGTAGAAATAAAGTTCCACCTCATCTATGCCCTTAAATTTTATATGTGATGAGGGGTGTGAGTGGAAGGTGAAGGTAGGGAGTATGTATGTGTGTGTGGTGTATGTTTGTGTGGTTTGTGTATGTATATGTGTGTATAAAATACCGGTATAATTCATAGCAGGGGGGAAAATTTTTTTTTATTTCAAACTTAAATGCATCTAATAAGATTTATTTTTAAATTATGAAATATTTTTCAGATTCTAAAGGCAAAATAATAAAGCACACTTTTAAAAATCATCATTTCAGAATGGAACAGTGATATGGTTTGGCTCTGTCCCCACCCAAATCTCATTTTGAATTCCCATGTGTTGCAAGAGGAATCCAGTGGGAGGTAATTGAATCATGGGGGCAGATCTTGCCCCTGCTGTTCTCATGACAGTGAATAAGTCTCAAGAGAGCTGATAGTTTGATAAAGGAGAATTTCCCTGCACTAGTTCTCTTCTCTCGTCTGCTTCGACATGAGATGTGCCTTTCATGCGCCAAGATTGTGAGGTCTCCCCAGCCACATGAAACCTAAGTCCATTAAACCTCTTTCTTTTGTTAATTACCCAGTCTTGGGTATGTCTTTATCAGCAGTTTATGGACTAATACAGAAAATCGGTACCAGTAAAGTGGGGCATTGATGAAAAGATACCTGAAATGTGGAAGCAGCTTTGGAACTGGGTAATAGGCAGAGTTTGGAACAGATGGGAGGGTTCAGAAGAAGACAGGAAAATGTGGGAAATTTTGAAACTTCCTGGAGATTTGTTGAATAGCTTTGACCAAAATGCTCTCCAGGCTGAGGTGTTCTCAGATGGAAATGAGGAACTTGTTGGGAACTGGACCAAAGGTGACTCATTGTTTTAGCAAAGAGACTGGTGGCATTTTGCCCTTGTCCTAGAGATTTGTGGAAATTTGAATTTGAGGTAGATGATTTAGGGTCTCTGGCAGAAGAATTTTCTAAGCAGCAAAGCATTCAGGAAGTGACTTGGATGCTGTTAAAGTCATTCAGTTTTGTAAGAAAAGCAGAGCATAAAAGTTCAGAAAATTTGCAGCCTAATAATGCAATAGAAAATAATATCCCATTTTCTGAGGAAAAATTCAAGCCGGCTGCAGAAATTTGTGTAAGAAATGAGGAGCCAAATGTTAATCCCCAAGACCATGAGGAAAATGGTTCCAGGGCATGTTAGAGATCTTCATGGAAGCCCCTCACATCACGGGTCTGGAAGCCTATGAGGGAAATATGGTTTTGTGGGTGGTGCCCAGGGTACCTCTGCTGTGTACAGTCTAGGGACTTGGTGCCCTGCATTCCAGCCTCCACAGCTGTGACTAAAAGGGGTCAAGGTACAGCTTGGGCTGTTTCTTCAGAGGGTGGAAGCCCCAAGTCTTGGCAGCTTCCAAATGGTATTGAGCCTCTGAGTACATAGAAGTCAAGAACTGAGGTTTGAGAACCTCTGCCTAGATTTCAGAGGATGCATGGAAATGCCTGGATGCCCAGGCAGAAGTTTGCTGCAAGGGCAGGGCCCTCATGGAGAACCTCTGTGAGCACAGTGCAGAAGGTCAGAGCCCCAACACAGCGCCCCTGTTGGGGCAACGCCTAGTGGAGCCGTGAGAAGAGGGCTACTGTCCTCCAGGCCACAGAATGGCAGACCCACCACCATTTGGCACCTTGCGCCTGGAAAAGCTGCAGACACTCAGTGTCAACCCATGAAAGAAGCCAGGAGGGAAACTGTATCCGGCAAAACCACAGGGCTGGAGCTGCCCGAGAACGTGGGAACCCACCTCTCGCATCAGCATGATCGGGATATGAGACATGGAGTCAAAGGAGATCATTTGGGAACTTTAACATTTGACTGCCCTGCTGGATTTCAGACTGGCATGGTACCTGAAGCTCATTTGTTTTGGCCAGTTTCTCTCATTTGGAATGGTTGTATTTACCCAATGCCTGTACCCCCACTGTATCTAAGTAACTAACTTGCTTTTGATTTTACAGGCTAAAGGGCAGAAGGGATCTGCCTTGTCTCAGATGAGACTTTGGACTGTGAGTTAATGCTGAAATGAGTTAAGACTCTGGGAGACTATTTGGAAGGCATGATTGGTTTTGAAATATGAAGACATGAAATTTAGGAGGGGCCGGGGCAGAATGATATGGTTTGGTTGAGTGTTCCCTCCCAACTTTCATCTTGAATTGTCCTTTCATAATTCCCACGTGTTGTGAGAGAGACCTGGAGGGAGATAATTGAGTTATGGGGGCAGTTTCCCCCATATTGTTCTCATGGTAGTAAATAAGTTTCATGGGATCTGATGGTTTTTTAAGGGGTTTCTGCTTTTGCTTCTTCCTCACTCTCTTCTCTTGTCTGCTGCCATGTGAGATGTGCCTTTCACCTTCTGCCATGGTTGTGAGGCCTCCCCAGCCATGTGGACCTGTGAAGCCAATAAACTTCTTCCTTTTGTAAACTGCCCAGTCTCAGGTATGTCTTTATCAGCAGTGTGAAAATTGACTAATAACAGTAAATATTTTTTTCCCTGAGATTAGAAAAAAAAAAATGTCACTTGTGCTGGGCAGAATAGTGCCCACCCCCACTCCGCTATTCCCCCAATATATCCATGCCTGAGTCTCTGGACCTGTGGATATGTTACCTTACACAGGAATGGAGACTTTGTACCGAACATTAAGGATCATGAGATCGGGAAGATCACCCTGGATTATACGAGTGGACCCTATCTAATCAGACAGGTCTGATTGAAGAACTATTCTCACTTGTGGCCAGAGAGGGGACTGTGATTATGGAAGAAATGTCAGAGAGATGTGATATGAAAATTACTCAACCTGCCATTGCTTGCTTTGAAGACAGAGGAGGAAGGATACCAACCAAGGAATGCAACCCCTAAAACCTGAAAGAGGCAAGAAAATAGACTTTCCCCATAAATCAGTCTATTCTCACACTGCTATAAAGAACTACCTAAGATTGGGTAATTTATAAAGAAAAGAGGTTTAAACGACTCACAGTTCTACAGGTTTAACAGGAAGCATAACTGCGAGGCCTCAGGAAACTTACAATAAAGACAGAAGCATATCTTACCACGTGGAGCATGGGAGAGAGAGAGAACAAAGGGGGAAATGCCACATGCTTTCAAACAACCAGATATCATGAGAAATCACTTACTATCATGAGAACAGCAAAAAGGCAGTTCACCCCCATGATTCAATCACCTCCCACTAGGCCCCTCCCGTGGAATGTGAGGATTATAATTCAAGATGAGATTTGGGCAGGGACACAGAGCCAAACCGTATCACCCCTAGAGCCCCCAGGATGGAACAAAGTCCTGATAATACGCTGATTTTCTCCCAGTGAGATCTAAATGCGATTTCTGTTCTATAACACTGGAAGAAAATAAACTTGTGTTGTTTTAAATCAACAAGTTTGTTGTAATATGTTTCTTTGCTGCACCTCTCCCCACCCCCACCTCCAGGCCCACAGCTGGGAGGCATGATTTCTTACAATAGTTACAACACATGTCTCTTTCCTTTCTTTGTAATTCTTGTACAGTTTAATTCTAGGCTGTTTTTGTGTACAATTATTTAAATTATTTATACACAAGGCTACAATCAACTATCCCTGAAGATACATAAAATATTTAGGCAGTGCCAGCCTTCAAATTGTTTTTAATTTTTATATATTCTAATAATTTATCTATGTCGAAACCAATCTGCTGATAAATCAATATTGCTTAATTGAATTTAAATTACAAATGTTAATACATTTATTTTGATTCTATTTGTTTCAAAGCACAGTAAACTTCCTACCATGACTACTACTTTTTTTCCTTTCAGTAATAATATGGTAAATACTGTCATGGCTTAATAAAGGGTTATATCTACCTCTGTCTTCTTCTCTACTAACATCTTAATTTTGAAGCAGGTAGAACCTAACTTTGACCAGTTTCAGAGAATGGTTTACAATTAGACTAAAACCATCAGTACTATGGCCCTATGCTGCTTGCCTGTGATGGGTCTAGAGTTGGAGATATACCTAGTTGTGGCAAACAATATTCAAGAGGAAATCATTTAGGAGACTCTTCATTTCCAGAAAAGTTTTGCTTCCTACTTGCCACCTATGGGTGAAATGTTGATGTCATGAGCCAGAGTCACCATCTTTTATTTATAAGGAGAGAGACGAGCACAAGCCCAAAAGGCCTACATGGCCAGCATAGAGGAGTAGATGAATAGAGAGGCCTGCTTTGGACTGCCAACCATGGCCTTATTTATTAGGTAATTAAATGGCTGTTTTTAATAAGTTAAAACTTTTAACATCAGTTACCATTCATCTGACTTTCTGCTACTTACAGTCAAACACATGCTAACTGACATAGGTAGGAAGTTATTTCTTTAGACACTAACATAAACACAAATAGTCACAAACAATCTTTCAAGTTAAAAAAATCTTATCTGTGGTTGTATCTACATTGGAGACTAAATAGGTTTTGAAAATTAAAACCAACAAGCAGACAGATCAGGGCTTTGGTAAATATTTGGAGTTCTCAGAAAACATTTTTCTCCACTACAGGAATATTTGAGCCAAACTCAATTTATGAATTTTATTTAACTTTTGTAGCAGATTCTGTGTTACTTATTAATTGGCTAGTAATTAATATTAATTGTTCAATATAGCATGCAAAGAAAAATACTGTTCTAAACTGCTCTGTTAAGATTTTTATGAGATGTAGACATGCCAAAATTTAGGGTCTGCTATTACACATAGGTATATAATAAAGGGATATTTTTCTCCCATTACAAAAGTCATGGTAGACACTCAGATAAGAAAAGACAGGTTATCCAGAAAAGCAAAACAAATTGACTTAATAAAGTTTTGTATGCCACCAAAGCCTTTAGAAACGAAGACCCAGAGATCCAGGGAAAACTATTTTTATGCTTAGGTTTCATGAAGGATGGACAGCTATGTAGATATGTGGCTGGACAAAAAGTATATGCTCTAACGAGGATAAACTGAGGGAAGCTCAGCAAGGCCTATTTGTTCAGATTCTTCTTGGCCTGTGTGGGCCAGGGAGAGGCCTGTTCTGTAGGCACGGGACAGGACTCTTCTGAAATGAGTAAGGAGGGTCATGTGGCCTTATAATAATCAAAGTATTCAAGGGCGGTAGGGCAGAGAGTGGCCTCTCCTGGTTTTATGCTTTGCTTTGGAGGAAAAGAGTTCTAGTTTTCTATGACTCCCCTTGAGAAAGGGGAATTCTAGTTTCTACAACCAACTTAATGGGAGAAAGGACAAGACAAAAGGAGGCGGGGAAAAGAGAGAGAAATTCTTGCTTCTGAGGTCCTTTCAATCTTCTTCAACTCACAGCACTCAGCACGCCAAAGCACCACATCAGAGGTATTGCGTTCTGAGCCCCGCCACATACGCAGTACTTCTCCACTGCCATCCCCAATCCTCCCTACCCACTCAACCGTAGCCACCACGAACTCTCATTTTGTTTTGTTTTAAGTTCCAGGATGCATGTGCAGAATATGTGGGTTTGTTACATAGGTATACATGTGCCATGGTCGTTTGCTGCACCTATCAACCCGTTATCTAGGTTTTAAGTCCCCCAGCATTAGGTATTGGTCCTAATGCTCTCCCTCCCTTTACCACCCACCCCCCAACAGGACCCGATGTGTGTTGTTCCCCCCTCCCTGTGTCCATGTGTCATGAACTCTCATTTTTTCCTAATTCTGTCTACACCTCTCTCTCCCAAATCCTTTTTTTTTTTTTTTTTTTTTATTCCTGAGACGGAGTCTTGCTCTGTCACCCAGGATAGAGTGCAGTTGTGCAATCTCGGCTCGCTGCAGCCTCTGCCTCCCAGGCTCAGCTATTCTCTGGCCTCAGCCTCCTGAGTTGCTAGGATTACAGGCATGCACCATCATGGCCAGCTAATTTTTGGATTTTCAGTAGAGACAGGATTTTGCTGTATTGGCAAGGGTGGGCTTGAACTCCTGACCTCAAGTGATCTACACACTTCAGCCTCCCAAAGTGCTGGGATTACAGGTGTGAGCAACGGCGCCTGCCTCCCCAAACCCTTTCCTAAGAAGGACAATGTGTTTGTTAGTATTGTATAGTATCATTATAAGACGAGCATGTGGTTAAAGCAATTTGACATATAAGATTCAACAGAAAATATGTTTTCCATCAGAGCCTTTGGCAAAATTGCAAAATAGATTAAGTTTGTGTTGGGTGTCCTCGGCTGGCCCCTTCCTTTTTAGATCTATCTATCTATCTAGATAGACATGGATCTATTCTGCAATTTTGCCAATGTTTTATCTATATAGATTTAGATGGATAGATTCAGATATAGATATCTGTATAGACTGATAGATGACAGATTTTAAACCCGAACCTTTTTCCCTTCCTCTGACTTTCGACACTGCTTTCTCTATTGAAGATCCAACAACCCTGTCCTCATGTGGAAAGTGCTTGCTAGTCTTCTCATTTCTGCAACTGATATCATTTGAGAAGAAAATAATTTAAATTCATTCATATTAGAGAATGACTGGCTGATAGGCTCAACTACCCCTATAATTATTTTTATTTTAAAACAAGGAGATTATTAACCTAAATTACACTCATTAGAGAGGCAGCTGGCATAGAGGACGAAATTTCAGTCTAAGCTGTCTGTATGAAACTGACCGCCATGTCACTCATTCTAACCAGGACTCACTTTTGTCATCTTTGAAAACACACGTTTGAATTAGAAAAGTGTTAGTGCTTCCAAAACATTTCAACATACTATGATTCCTCGCATAAGGAGGAGAATACCTTTGAATCAGGGAACCTCTTTATTATGCCTTGTCTAGAAAACGTAGGAATAATCTGGCAAATTGGTTCTACAAATTTTCTTAACGTCAATCCAAAAATGATAAAACTAAACATTTTTAAATAAATAAATTTTTAACAATAAAGAAAATTCTCACAGCCAAGTTTTTCTGCTTGGGAATTTGCTCTCCAAGAGAGTTTTTGAGATATTACCACATTGAGAATGAATAAAGAAAGATTTATGTGGTGGACGATATTTGATCATTGTGTTCATTTACTCTTTTAGAACAAACTTTAGCAATGTTGGAACCATTTGACAGGTGTGAAAGACCAGCAGCTGTAGAAACACACATTCTGCTAGAAGAAGCCCTGCATAGAGCCCCACCTGCTTATAGAAGGCACAGGTCCAGTCCACATTGAAAACTGGAAACTTTCACTATAACCTATGTTTTTTCTTTGAAATTTGAGTTGCTATGTCCTGAGTAAGCAATGGCAGGAATTAAGGCTAGCATTCCTCTTTCAAGCAAAGTCTATTTCAGTTATAAAAAGGCAAAAAACCAAAAATTGTCTCAATTTTAATTGACCAGATTTGCCATCCATCTATTGTATGTGCTGGAAGGTTACCAAATGAAGCAAAGCTGCAGTAAATTCAAGTTCTCGCCCAGATAATTGCTATAGCACTTAGTTTTAACTGCAATTTAAACTGAAGTGCCATTAATAAAAAGACCTGTGACAAGGAAAGTTTATTTTAGAGTGGTATGTTACAATTTGGGGTGATGCTGGAGTTCGAGAGTGAGGTGTTAGACTATCTATAAAGCAAGAAATAATTTGCATTTGGGGGAATTTGAAAATAATTGAAATCAGTCAGGAAGTACAGATACCAGGGAATTTCAGTGTTTTTACAACATATTATTTATCCTGCAACATTCTCACTACCAAATACCTGGGACAAAAGTTTGAAAACATAATTTTTATCATAAGAGGGAGCTTAGAGGTATATAAAATTCAAATTTAATCTGAAACTCATGCATGGCAGAATCTTAGTATTGTGTTGATACATTTTTACAGAATGGTTCAAAAGGTTAGAACCACATTAGTTCTTACCTAAAATAAAACAATTGATCCTTGACTTTGCATACATTTCTGGTATACATTCCAAGTTCTTCAAACACCCTTTAAACATACCTTATGGCATATTTTATGAAATATATTTGAATGCTAAGTTTTTGAGTGTTTTTTCTAAGATATAATTTGCATGAAGAAAATATTAACAGCCAAAATTTCAATCCAACTGCTGTTACAGTCGAGATCTTGATCCAATTTTCTATTGATCAAAATTTGAGATTATCTACTCATTTCAACATATAACATTAGAAGATAAGTATGTTAGATGATAGATTTATGCCCACCTGGGGGCATAAATGGAAAAATAAAACACAAAATAAGACTTCTATTTTTGTATAAAAGTGAATTTTTTTGATTTGGGCCTATTGCTTTCTTTGTGACAGGCTGCCTTCCTCATGTTACAACCATGTGGAGAACTAAATATGTGTAAAAATGGAGAGGTTCTTCTCCTAAATGCACTCAACAGAACACAATGGATATATGCCAAATTTCCAATAATTTCATTGGCTGCTTTGGGAATGCCAGCAGATGCTGCTTTTCTTTTTGTTTGGTTTTGTTTTGTTTTTGAGATAGCGGCTCACTGCCCTGTCACCCAGGCTGGAGTGCAAAGGCACGATCTCAGCTCACCGCAAACTTCACCTCCCAGGTTCCAGTGATTCTCCTGCCTCAGCCTCCCAAGTAGTTAGGATCACAGGCATGCGCCACCACACCTGGCTAACTTTTGTATTTTTAGTAGAGACAGCGTTTTGCCATGTTGGCCAGGCTGGTCTCAAACTCCTGGCCTCAAGTGGTTTGCCCATCTGGGCCTCCCAAAGTGCTGGGATTACAGGCATGAGCCGCTGTGCCTGGCCCATCATTGCCTTTCTTGTTGAAGAAAAGGTGTATTGCTATTTGCTTCCCATGACATTCATCTGCACACCGCCAAGGCTCCCATCATGCTGTGACTTTTCTGCTGGGCTTCAGCATGCCTTTCATTATTCAGCTCGCTGTCAAGACTCTGAACATACACAGCAGAGCTTACCCAGAAGAACTTCAGTCTTCCCTTCTTTGGTCACCGTGATCTGGCTGTGTTTCAAGATTTCAGTTCATTGTAAATGTAGGTGGTAATGTAACATTTGAAGGAAATAATGGTCATCTACTTATGAAACTGCAAACAGCTACTATGATAGGTTCAAAATACAGGCATTGTTATTAGGCAATTATTTTAAGCTTATTGTTAGTATAGTAAAGACTTTACCCGCTACCTCCCTGCCTACAGGTGAATGTGCTAACACTTTGATTTTCTTTGTTGCTCATCAAATCACAGAGTATCTTTTGTTTAAAGTGCAGAATTCCATAGCAACTTTCATCTCTGCATTACTTTTTTTTTTTTATACTTTAAGTTCTAGGGTACATGTGCATAACGTGCAGGTTTGTTACATATGTATACTTGTGCCATGTTGGTGTGCTGCACCCATCAACTCGTCAGCACCCATCAACTCGTCATTTACATCAGGTATAACTCCCAGTGCAATCCCTCCCCCGCCCCCCCCCGTGATAGGCCCCGGTGTGTGATGATCCCCTTCCCATGCCCAAGTGATCTCATTGCTCAGTTCCCACCTATGAGTGAGAACATGCGGTGTTTGGTTTTCTGTTCTTGCGATAGTTTGCTGAGAATGATGGTTTCCAGCTGCATCCATGTCCCTACAAAGGACACAAACTCATCCTTTTTTATGGCTGCATAGTATTCCATGGTGTATATGTGCCACATTTTCTTAATCCAGTCTGTCACTGATGGACATTTGGGTTGATTCCAAGTCTTTGCTATTGTGAATAGTGCCGCAATAACATACGTGTGCATGTGTCTTTATAGCAGCATGATTTATTGGCTAGCCATAAGTAGAAAGCTGAAACTGGATCCTTTCCTTACTCCTTATACGAAAATTAATTCAAGATGGATTAGAGACTTAAATGTTAGACCTAATACCATAAAAACCCTAGAAGAAAACCTAGGTAATACCATTCAGGACATAGGCATGGGCAAGGACTTCATGTCTAAAACACCAAAAGCAATGGCAACAAAAGCCAAAATTGACAAATGGGATCTAATTAAACTAAAGAGCTTCTGCACAGCAAAAGAAACTACCATCAGAGTGAACAGGCAACCTACAGAATGGGAGAAAAGTTTTGCAATCTACTCATCTGACAAAGGGCTAATATCCAGAACCTACAAAGAACTCAAACAAATTTACAAGAAATAAACCAACAACCCCATCAAAAAGTGGGCAAAGGATATGAACAGACATTTCTCAAAAGAGGACATTCATACAGCCAACAGACACATGAAAAAATGCTCACCATCACTGGCCATCAGAGAAATGCAAATCAAAACCACAATGAGATACCATCTCACACCAGTTAGAATGGCGATCATTAAAAAGTCAGGAAACAACAGGTGCTGGAGAGGATGTGGAGAAATAGGAACACTTTTACACTGTTGGTGGGATTGTAAACTAGTTCAACCATTGTGGAAAACAGTATGGCGATTCCTCAATGATCTAGAACTAGAAGTACCATATGACCCAGCCATCCCATTACTGGGTATACACCCAAAGGATTATAAATCATCTCTGCATTACTAATCACCTTAAAGACATGCAAGCTTTACTGTTATACATGGGACAAGTTCAGAGTCATTCCTTTTTCCAAAGTTTTCCAAAGCATGTTTTCATATTCCTATCTCATTTGATCTTCAAAAGAACTCTGTTTCTATCCACACTTCATGACCTGAAAAGTGAAATGTGGTGGAAAAACAAGACTTGCCTATTGTTACCAATCTAGGAAGTATTAGCACAAGTAGAGCACTGTTCTCTATTCTGATAAAATGCTGTTTTCAGCATGTAAATCTGTCTGTCAGAGCTGCTTCGTACTTGAGGTTTAGCTGATGTAAAATTTATAGCATTTAACTGACCCTACACATTAGTTCATACTTTTATGCACATCATCTTCAGTGCCCTATAAGGGAGACATTACTTGCCAGTGTACAGTGGTTTCTGGCTTATTTTCACAGGCTTCTGAAGACAATTATAGCCTAATGATTCAAGCATTTCCCAGAGCTGGAATTCTTTTCTGAAATGAGTTAACCAGATCCCTTTTATGCATGGCTGCATGAAATGAAATGAAAACAGAAGATCACCATTTTTCATTTTCCTGTTCAGATTCTGATCTGTAAGTACTCCCGGAGATCCTACTGTGTGCCAGATGCCAGGTTATATGTTCTTACATATGATTACTCGATAATATATAACCTGTAACACACACACACACACACACACACACACACACACACACACACACGTAAGATACTTAACATATAACCTCTGGCTAGCCTCAAACTCTCTTGTGACCTAGTCTCTGAGTTTTGCTGTCTTCTTCAAAAAGAGAAATTTGCTTACCCATTGCTGAAGCTCAGGTTTACTGATGCTGAGTGTTTTATAAATCCAATAAGTACAGTTCAGAAGTTTTGATGTTGACCTTTTTTTCTCTCTTCTCTGTCAGGCTGCAGAGATCAGAAGCATTCTTACATGGGGTCAAGAGGCACATTGCCTGTCAATGTCTTCATGGTTGACGGTGCAGCCTTCAATCCAAAAAGAAATATGTTCAAGTGTTGCCAGGAAAATAGATACAGGAGTTTAATGACTCTTGTGGCATTATTGACCTGTTTCTCTTATTAATCTTAATCAAATAAACATGACTACATGTGTATATTTTCCTAAAATGTATAATCTTTGAGTAACAGCTTTAAGGATTGTGATAGATTATAATTGTATCTTAGAAAGATAGCTCTAATACTTTGAGGAATAAATTGGGGAGTACAGAACAGGATGTTGTTGCAATAATCTAAACAAAATAATAGGGCCTCAAATAGCACAGAGGTAATGAGAACAGCGAGCAGCTAAAAAAAAAAGGTAGTTTTTTAGGTAGATCTTGATTAGAGGTTAAATAAGGGTTGATATTTCAAGACTTTTAGTTGATACACTTAGGAGAAAATCATGTAATTAGCATGGATAACAAATACATGAAGAAAACTAGTTTAGATTCAAGATTACCTTGGGATAGTTTGAAACATTTGTATTAGATGATGGTGGTCAAGAACTGGTCAAGGGTGATGCTGTGGGGTCAACCACGTTTAGATCAGAAAGAAAGTCAGGGGCATGTGGAGGATAAGAGAAGGCTATGGGCCAAAAATAAAATCCTAAAGAATTACAACACTTAAAGACTGAAGGGAAAGCCAAAGAAAGAATCTTCAGAAAGATTCTGATAGCTAGGAGGAAAGGAAGAGTGCTAGTAAAAGAAGCTAAAGACAGATTTTAAAAAAATGTTAAATGCTACCAACTGAAATAAGAAAAATTACTAAAAAGCATGCTTTAGATTTAAAAGAGTTTTCCCAGGCAACTTACGGAAAGTAGTTTATTTAGAGTGACCAAAACAGAAGGCAGATTGCAAGGAACTGGGGAAAGGAAGGAAGACTAAGAAGTGACAACAGCTCACAGAAGAAGAAACTTTCAATAAGCTAATGCAAAAAGCAACAAAGGGATGAACATTCACTGTTATGAAATTAAAATGAGGTTATCTGAAATATACATTTAAAGTATAAAAATAAAGTCATAATTATCAAAACTTTCTGAGTCTCTTTTTTCTGTATATTTTCTCTAAATATTATAAAAACAGTAGAGGCCAGTTTTGTAAAAGAATTCCCATTGTGCAAAGGAAAAGCTACACACAAGTGTAGATACTCAGCTTGCCAGTTTTGAAGACAAAACTTTAGAGTTATTTAGGATACCTACCTGAACATAGTTAAACTCAAATCACTATAAATATTATTTTCATAGTCTTTTGAAAAGTAGCAAATGTCAGAATTCTGGCACCACGAAGTAAAGGAAGGCAACTATATCTATTAAAAGAATAGTAGCTAAAGTTGTTGAAACAAGCTAAAACTTAAATAGATGTTATTTTAACAAGATCTCTAGGGCATAGTGTTTAACTTATGAGGCATTTAGAAATTTCTTTGCTCTAAATAGATAAAATTTTGTGGTTAGTATACAAATTATTATTTAGGGTAAAATGAATCGCTATTGGTCTCTTAGAACAAATTGCCCTTATTTTAACAACCAAAAAAAGTCAACGGAGGATTTTACAAACCTACACACATATAAATGTATAGTTACTAGATTTTGTAGTTGTCTAAAATTGTCATTTTTTTTCCAAGATAATAAAGTTCACTCTGGACATATGTTCTCCAGCTAGAGAAACTCTTCCTACACTTCCTGGTAGCTAAGTGGGGCCTTATGACTTCATTTAATTAAATATATATGAAAAGTTTTAAATTGCTTGGTCTTGCCTGCATTCTTTTCAGTTTACATAAGGTAGAACAATAATGTGCCTATGATCTACCTTTGGCTTTTGAGGTATATTTTGTGTAGTGTAAAATGTATAAATTTTAAATGGAGCATTCTGACAAAATATATACACCCATCTAACTATCACTCAATTGAGATGTAGAACATTTTCATTACTTCTAAAATTTTCTTATGTCACTTTTCATCCTTGTTTCATGTTTCAGTAGGTTCTTTTTTTGTTTATTTGCTTGAGTATTTTTATCTATTCCCCTATTAATGGGAATTTGGGTTGTTTCTAGTTTATGGCTCTAATGAGAAGAGCTACTATACTATATTCTTGTTAAAATTTTTGTAGAAACATATGTTTCCACTTTTCCCAAATAAATATGTAGAATTTCTGGGCTATGAGAAGAATATGTTTAACTATTATAAAAACTCTCAGAACAATTTCCAAAGTGCTTGTTCCATTTTAGTTTCCTACCTGCACTATATATAAGAGCAAGCTTTTATCATGCAGATGACAACGCCCTAAGGGATGAAGAAGCAACTAGATGGGAATAAACTTAGTCCCTGAATTGGGCCATAATCTCCCACCACCTTGGCCTATTTGCCTTGGCTCTTTTCCACAAAACAGATGGACAGTGAGATGCTGACGGGGTAAGCATTGGGTTTAGTCTGCTCAGTGTAGGTACAAGGGGGTACATATTTTGCAGTGAATGTCTAAACAATAAAATCAAATAAAATCCAACCTGCCTTTAAAAAAAATGCCAGTGAGGAAAACTACTTCTTCCCACCAGGGCATACCATTCATACACCCCCTACCCTTGGTATGTCACTGAAATAAATGGCTGTCCTGTTCAAGCCACTGTATATTTTTCAAAATGTGTTTATTCTTGATCTTTTTCTTTAAAATAGCTGAATTTGAGGTATTACACATTTTCTTAAAACTATGCATACACTGTATTAACATTTGATATTACTGATAAATACAAATTAGTTAACATTTAGGGCACATTCCTTTTTTTGTTTTGTGTTTTTTTTTTTTTTTTGAGACAGAGTCTTGCTCTGTGGCCCAGGCTGGAGTGAGCGGCGCCATCTTGGCTCCCTGCAAGCTCCGCCCCCCGGGTTCCCGCCATTCTCCTGCCTCAGCCTCCCGAGGAGCTGGGACCACAGGCGCCGCCACACGCCCGGCTAGTTTTTTGTATTTTTAGTAGAGACGGGGTTTCACCGTGTTATCCAGGATGGTCTCGATCTTTTGACCTCGTGATCCGCCTGCCTCGGCCTCCCAAAGTGCTGGGATTACAGGCGTGAGCCATCGCGCCCGGCCCGGCACTTTATTAAACATGAGATATGAACTGCAATTAATCAGCACTAGTAGCCTATTATCTACTTTTTATATTACACAGTCAGAATCTTTTCTACTGGACTGATGAATACTTTCATAAGAATTTAGGGATACCTGACTTCTACAATGGCTACCTATATCACACAGTAGGATTTTAGGCCATCATCCTGACATCCTTGAGCAGTAGAGCTTATCCCAGTAGCATTTATTGAGCACCATATCATCAGGCACACAGATATGCAACCTCTCTTTGTAAATTCTCTCTCAGCTTGAACAAATAAAGTAAATGCAACACCCACATCAAACCTCATCCACAGCACTTTACTCTCTTGCCCAGTGGCCTTGGTATTTGGCTGCCTTTAGCACCTTTATTTACTTCAACTTTAGGATTAAACATGTCTTCACTTTTTGAGTTACAACTGTGGCTTCTCATAGGTGCAGTTTCTTAGGGTTTTTTTTCTCATGATAAGGACACATCCATAAACTAGATTAGTGTACTCCAAACATACTCACTATTGGTGATACAAAACTAGCATCAGCATGAGTGGAAGAAAGTAGGTACAAGAAAACTCTTGCTATTCTTTATGAAGTTTGGTCAACAGAATTGTTACTTTTTCGACCTCTAATTATAGGATAAAAATCAATTCCAAAAAACTTACTTGCTTTAAAATGCATATGTATTGCGTGTGTGTGTGTGTGTGTGTGTGTGTGTGTGTGTGTGTATGTATATACATATCTTGCCTATATACTCTGGGCAAAATCCTCCAGGATCACACCTGTAGTTGAACAAGTTTTTTTTGTTTTTTTTTGTTTTTTATTCCAGAAAAGTAAAACAACTTTCATGAACAATTGCGAGACATTTCAGTAAGTGTGTAAGAAAGGACTTGTTACCAGATTTGAGCTTGTTTTAGGTGACTTGGGGGAACATTTAAAGAAATGTGACTTTACTATGAATAGCATACTGTCATGAAGTAAGTACAATTTTTTGAACATCTTAATTGAGTTTACCTAGAAGCAAAGGCTAAGCAAAATTAACACAATAATTCAAAAAGGAGAAGCTGTAACATATTAACCAGAATAAGGAGCATGGTGGGTCACTTTTATGACTTAGGTATGTGATTCACAATTTTGTCTGTGTTCAGACATGATTATAGCGTGGTCTTTGTTTGTTCCACTCTATCACACTCACAGAATGGCCTTGTCTAATGTTGATGTTCTGATAAATTGTGTTCAGCAGGACATCGAGCTCTATCTGTGAGCACCAGGTCAGCTCCTTGATATCTGCAGTGGTTTTTGTTCTGTGGTATTGGTTTCCTGTGCTGCCATAGCAAATTATCACAAAATTAGTGGCATAAAATAGAAAATTGTTTTTCATTTATGTAGGTCAGGAGTCCAATACAAGTCAAAATAAATGTGTCAGCAGGGCTCTCTTCCCGTCTGTAGTCTCGAGGGGAGAATTTGTCTCCTTGAATTTTCTAGCTTGTAAAGGTCAGCTACATGTCTGGATTCTTCTTCTTTCCTCCATCTTTAAAGCCAATAACAGCAGGTCAAGTCCTACTCACATCCCACCACTGACCTCTGCTAACTCCTCCCACTTTCATGGACACTTGTGATGACAGTGGGCTAACCCAGATAATACAGGCGAATCTTGCCATACCCAGGTTCTTAAACGTAATATATATGCAAGGTCTTCACCGTCATGTAAGATAATGTATCCACAGGTTCTGGGGGTTCGGACATGTACATCTTTGGGGAACGATTATTCTGCTTACCATATTATCTCACTCTGATGCATAAGACTATTTGAAATAAACAATATACAAGTTGAAAGAGTTCACATACAAGAAAAATCCCAATCAAGGGGCCTTGGTTTGGCTGATGAAGTGGTTCAGCAATGTCACAGACACAGGTTCTTTTCATCTCTCAGACTTCTTGTCCACTTCATCTTTATCTTCTTATCATTGTTCTCTGGGCTTCCAGTACCAATCCAGAGAACATCTTTCCTAGTTGTCAATTAAAAAATGAGCAAAGACTGGCTTCCAATGACTCTGTCTTAACTGTGGGAAACTGTTTCTCTAAATTTTCCAGCAAACCACTTCTGAGTTGATGGTTTCAAATCACCAAGACCTGCTCACTTTGAATTAATGATTGTCAAGAAGAATGGTCTGACTCCTTACACATATCAGCAAGGGTGGAGTGGGAAGTCATTTCAATTTTCCTCCTCAGATAAGGCACTTGGCAACCTTTACTGGAGCTAAATAAGGAATTAAAATTATAAAAAATACAAGAGTTCTGTTGTTTGGAGTGTAAGTCAGATGTGGCCAAACACAGGATTACTACTGATCAGAATATATCTTAGTGAATGGTCACAATAAAGTAATGTCAGAACCTAGGTAGGTTTTAAAAATTAAAGATATACATAACAAATACCCAGCTTGGTGTAAAGAAACTGGGACTATTAATTAGTAGTTAATGGAATACTTAAGAACTAGAAGTCATAAGTATCAATAGGCAGGACAAACAGTTTAAGTCAATAGACTCAGTAGTCAATAAGAAGAAACATGGGCATTGAATAGTCAGAGGCAAAGCTTTAACAGCAATAAGACTTTATAACTGAGACTATCTTATTTCTTAGTCCAGTGCCTGGCACACAGAAATTGCTTAATAAATATTTTCAGGTCTAATGTAATTAATAGACGTTAACATAAGAACTTGTATTAAGGTTCACTTAGTGGGACAGAACTAATAGGATATATGGGGGTTTATTAAGTATTAACTTCCATGATCTCAAGGTCCCACAATAGGCTGTCTGCAAGCTGAGGAGTGAGGAGAGTCAGTCCGCGTCTCAAAACTGAAGAAGCTGGAGTTCAATGTCCGAGGGCGGGAAACATCCAGCACGGGAGAAAGATATAGGCTAGAGGCTAGGCCCATCTCATCACTTCATGTTTTTCTGCCTGCTTTCTACTGGCTGGTGGCTGATTAGATGGTGCCCACCCAAAAGTTGGGTCTGTCTTCACCAGCACACGGACTCAAATGTTAATCTCCTTTGGCAACACCCTCACGGGCATGCCCAGGATAAATATTGCATCCTTCAATCCAATCAAGTGGACACTCAGTATGAATCATCACAGAACTTACTCTAAAGTGCTGCTAAGCTGGAATGTTGAGCTGCAATAAGATAAATAAGATCACCTGTAACTTGTAAGCTATGAGGCTTATTATGCCCGGAAGCAAGAATGAGGAGAGACAGTGCAGGTAGCACAAATTGATAATACTTTCTCTCAAACTCAGCAGGAAATAAGAGCTTGTTTCCATTTTCTTTTAGTTAGTTTTAGTTTTTTTTTAGTTTTATTATACTTTAGTTTGCATTTTTTGCTGAAAAGAAGAAAGAAATAAGAACAACAATACGCTAAAGAGAATTCCAGTTTCTGGTCCAGCATGTAAGGAGCTTAGAAGTCACCACCCCATGCTAACAACAAGTGAAAAGCCGAACAAATGGAAAATCAACACTTCTTAGATTAATCAGGTAAGTGAGGTCGTAGGCCAAACCACTGCTGCTAAAGCTAGAGAGACAGGTAGATAGAGAAAATCCTGCATGAACAACTACCTGGGTGGATAGGAAAACCTGAACTAGTGATTAACCATTTATTGTAGACTCACTGGGGATAAATCCAAGAGTTAAAAACTCCAGGGGCACCTTGTTATGAGAGATCTCCTACACTTCTGTGAGTTTTACCTCTGGGAGTTCTACCAGGTTCTCACAGTAAATATTGGAGAAGAATCCCCTTCATACTTCCAGCACGAAGAGGGGAAAAAAAGTAACCACTGAAATATACTAGAGTATCCTGGTTTTCTTAACAAAGCCTGCCCTCAGGAAATAGTTTCTTACTAGAGCTCAAACTACTGGGATTTTACCAGACCCTAATCAGCCTGTAGAAAAATAAATATCCAACATTAGCCCTCTCTAGTTATTCTGTACTACCTAAGAGTGTAGGGGGTAAAAAGTAAAGAAAGAACTGAAAACTGCTTGTAAAAGACTGACACCTAATCATAAGACTTTAGAACATTTTCCCTCTCCAACCCTTACCACTACATTACTAAAGCCCTATTTACGACATTCCTTTTACTCGGTTCCTTTAACCAAGTATATTATGTCCCCTTTCAAAAAAAAAAAAAATTGCAAGGAATACTAAAAGGCAAAAAGAATTTTTTTTAAACTGACATAGCAAGCATGAGTGCTAGACACAGATCTATCAGGGATACTGGAATTATTAGACCATGAGTTTAAAACAACTTTCATATGTTAAGAGCTCTCATGGAATGAGACAAAGGCCAGAATGGACAGATAATGTAAGCAAAGAGGTGAAAGGTCTAAGAAAGAATTAAAAAGAAATGCTAGAGATAAAAAAAAAAAAAAAAAGCAACAATACCACCAGCACAACAATGAGGTAACATAAATAAAGAACGCTTTCAATAGACTCATCACAGTTGAGGAAATAATCTCTGAACTTAAGGATATGTCAATAAAAACGTCCGAAAACGAAAATCCAAGAAAAAAAAAGACTGAAAGAATGAAACAAAACCCAAAAACCCAGAACAGAATGTTCAAGAACTCTGGGACAACTCCAAAAAGTGTAACATATATGTCATGATACCATGAGAAGAGAAAGGGAAAGGAACAGAAGTAATATTTGAAGAAATAATGATGGAGAATTTTCCCTAAATTAATGTCAGACACCCAATCACAGATCCAGTATGTTCACAGAACACCAAGGAGAAGAAATGTCAACAGAATACATCTAGGCATGTCATATTAAACTGCAGGAAAAAAACAAAATAAAGAAAAATACATAAAAAAGCTAATTCAACTGTCCCCCAACACCCTTCCCACTGGTTTTAGATAGTCTCTTACTATTACAGTCTCAGTTCATCACTCTTCCTAAGAAGTAAGACACAGGAGATCATTTATTTAAGTCAAATAAACACTTAGCATACTATTAGGTGTCAGAGAAGTTATTTCACATGAATTTGAATTTACTGAAATAACTGGCTTTGAATTAAAGCAAACCTGAGTTTTACTCCTCGGTCACACTCTAAATACATTTGACATTTTTAAAAATACTACCTTAATTTCACTAAGCCTTAGTTTTCGATGCCATAAAAAAGATAGCAGTATTTATTTAGCAGGGCTATTATATTATAAATTATGTCTGTAAAACTAGGTAATATCTAATAATAGTAGCTTCTTTGTACACAATAGCTAGTCTCTTTAGGAGTACTGAAAGTTACAGACATATAGAAATATGAAGATAAACAGAACAAGAAATATATTCCTAATGTTATTTTCTAGCCTTCTAATCATATCTCAGTTCCATAAAACTCATTTTGACAGAAAATCCAGTCCCAGTCATTTCAGGCAATCTCACAACAGGGCAGAGGCCCACATCACAAATCCACTCCACCTGGAGCACTTTCCTGTGCTTGATTTCTGTTAGGCCAGTCTTCTCTCTAGATCATATAAACAGAAGCCTATGGCATTTCAAAAAATGTCTGGCTGATCCAGCAAGCGGAAGAATAAACATCAGGAAGACAAGAGATAACATTGTACAATTGAGCATACGAAGTCTTACCTCTAGTCAAAATGTGATTGCAGAAATCCTTTGGCCCCAAAGGCGAGGGATTCCTCCTCGCGTTCCTTGGCCTCTTAGGTAGGGTCAGCAGCGTTAAGGCAATGTGTCTCCACTCTAGCTGCACATTGTAATCATCTGGAGTGTTTCCAAATAGACTGCTGCTTGGGCCCTGCCCTCAGAAAATTTGGGCTTAATTGGTCTCTGGTGAGGCCTTCGTTGTACGGGTGATGTTAAAGCTCTCCAGGTGATATTAATGAGTGTTCAGGGCTCAGAGCCACTGATTTAAAGCAAACGTTCACTTAGGCCTCACTGTACTATGAGTCTGTATTCAATTCACCCCAGAATTGTCACTTTTGCCTCCTGGGGTCCGCGTGTGTTGTCTGATGCTAGTTTGTTCACTAATATGCTCCCAGGTATTCCTTCCATCGTTTGTGGATTGACTGCTTCACCACCTGTGCATTAATGCGGCACTGTATTCCTCCGTTATTCACGGATTCTTGGCATTGAGGAAATGGCTTCTTTGGTGTGGGATTCTCTGCACTGAGGCAAACGACGCGTTTAAATGTTGGCTGTTTCTTGAAGAAAGATCACCCAGCTCCGTGTTGTGTAAACTGTGCTCTTCTCTTTACGGAGATGATGTGTATCAAGCACTTTGCATATGGCAGCACTCACAAAAGGCCTCCTTTGTGAATTGAATTGGTTTCTTTGCCTATATTTTTTTACTGGGCTCAGTGTTCCATGGCTCTGGGGTCAAGTTCACAAGTACCATAACAATGATCTCTAACAACATTCCTCATATTACCTCTCTACACTTTACTCTAAGGTTTATCATATTTTCTTATTCACTAAGCATAGTTTAAATCTCTTTTCAAATAAAATGTACACGTTCTCTTATGTTAATACCAAATTCCTTGGCTCCTAAGAACTGATCCTTTTGGGATCTCATGGAGGCTGTGGCCATCATTTTTCTTGTACTTAAATAGTGAATTGTCCTTTACCCAAAATGAAAGCAGATCACCTATGAGATTAAAAGGATAGCCTTTACTGAAAAACATTTCCTTGTATTTAATGGTAAATATATCACTCCTACATCAATTTCGGGTTAAACCCTTAGCGCTCCACAAAGATAATATTCATATGTGTCTGAGAATTTCTGTACTCACATTATTATAAGACTTTTCTCTTTTATTTTGTTTGTAAGTTCATTGTAACATAAACACAAAATTCACATTTTTAGAAACACTGTGAGAAATGTTCTGAGTCAGTAAGGATAGGAAATTAACTCTATTTTGTGATCTGCCTGTGAATAACACCCCTAGCCCTTTTCACAAGATAGTATATGGTTTTACCTTTGCACAATCCATTATTTTACGAAGCAGTATTATCAGTAAAGAAATGATTACTATGAAACCACGCTGTGAAGACCAGAACTGAATGCCACAAAGAAGAGATTTCAACAACCATTCTCAATTTGTTTCCTTTTACTTTTTCTTATGAAAATCCTAGTAACTAGTATTTTAAATCTAATTACCCTAGTAATTAGATTACTAGTAATTAGTCTACCTTTTTAAAACCAGCTCTAACCTGAGATGTCAATGATGTTTAAATTATTTTAGCTGATCAATTTCATAATTCGAGATTTGCCTTGTCTCACAGGAGATTCTAAGGAGAATCACAGTTAACTTCAATAAGAAATTGGTAATAAATGTTTAAGGAGATTTACCTACAAAAGTTTTGACTTAGTTTTCCCCAATCATAAAATGAACTTTAAGAAGCATCTTTATTTATATTTAGACACATGAAATCACTATGGCTTACAGCCAAAAGAAAAATTCTTTCAGCAAATGACAGCACTCAGTATCCAGATGTCGGCTAATATTTTCACTCTACGAATATGAAAACCAGTTATTCCTCTCAATGGCAAAGGTGGCAAAAACTGGTAGCGTCGGTGTCTTTGATGTTCTAACAATCTTTCTCTTAACTCTATTCCCTAAAGACACTACACACCACTAAATACATGCACACACACACATGCACACATACACTGAAAACATATCCGCTAACATACCTTTATCACCCAGGAAGAGCTATTTACAGCTGGGTGGCCCAGTGCATATGGAAACTCTTTTGTGTCCACTGTTACCTTTTAGACTTTCCATCCCTCACTCAGACCTGTGCCGTCGCCTGTTCCTATCCAGAGATGTTCTCTCAGCTCTCAGTGACCTGTCTGCATAATCTCTCAAGTCCAAAATTATCTCAAGTCTTGACCCTATCCCAGCCCCATCTTCAAACAGACCTTTACGTCAGAGAGGCCGTCGGCAGCTCTTACAACAGCCTGGTCTAATTTCCCCATAAAAATGTAGATGAATCTATCCCTGCCTGTAGTGTGTCCAGCCCTCCTCTAATATGAAATGCGTGCGAATGTTGTCTAGGGAAGTCACAGATCCCACAAGGAGTGGATCAGTGGTGGGAATCGAAGGCAGAGACAGTTTACAATAAAAGTAAGTTTTACAAATGGATTTATGTTTTCATCATGACATTGACCAAACTTCCAAAAATCTAGTGTTTTTATGTTTCCTTTCAGAATAAGCAAGTGTCGCCAGGTATGGTCGCACTCTCCTGTAGTCTCAGCTACTCAGGAGGCTGAAGCAGGAGGACTGCTCAAGCCTAGGTGTACTGGGCTGCAATGTGCTATGTCAAATGGGCATCTGCACAAAGTTTGGAATCGATCTGATGAACTCCTGGGAGCCAGGAGACTGCTAGGTTGCCTAAGAAGGGGTGAGCTAGCCAAGGTCGGAAACAAAGCAGGTCAAAACTTCAGTGCTGGCCGGGCGCGGTGGCTCACGCCTGTAATCCCAGCACTTTGGGAGGCTGAGGCAGGCAGATCACCTGAGGTCAGGAGTTCGAGACCAGCCTCAACATGGAGAAACCCCGTCTCTACTAAAAATACAAAATTAGCCAGGTGTGGTGGCTCATGCCTGTAATCCCAGCAACTCGGGAGGCTGAGGCAGGAGAATTGCTTGAACCTGGGAGGCAGAGGTTGCGTTGAGACGAGATCATGCCATTGCACTCCAGCCTGGGCAACAAGAACGAAACTCAGTCTCCAGAAAAAAAGCAACTTCAGTGGAGGATTGCACCTGTATACAGCTACTGTCCTCCAGCCTAGGCAACACAGGGAGACCCTGTCTCTTAAAAAATAAATAAATAGGCCGGGCACGGTGGCTCAAGCCTGTAATCCCAGCACTTTGGGAGGCCGAGACGGGCGGATCACAAGGTCAGGAGATCGAGACCATCCTGGCTAACGTGGTGAAACCCCGTTTCTACTAAAAAATACAAAAATCTAGCCGGACGAGGTGGCGGGCGCCTGTAGTCCCAGCTCCTCGGGAGACTGAGGCAGGAGAATGGCGTAAACCCGGGAGGCGGAGCTTGCAGTGAGCTGAGATCCGGCCACCGCACTCCAGCCTGGGCGACAGAGCGACACTCTTGTCTCAAAAATAAATAAATAAATAAATAAATAAATAAGTTAATAAATAACATTAAGCAAGTATTGGAAAAACCTAATTATATTTACAGACTATAGGTAAGGGGGGAGAAGAAAAGTCCTGACACAAGTTACAGGAAATTGGAACAGATAAGCCCTTTGAGTCTAATTGAAGAGCAAGGATCACTAGGAAGGAATCTTGGACTTAAAAGCACTTAAAAGTGCTGCTCCTCAAACTTCTTCCCCCTGCCATCGCCCCCATTTTCAAATCTAGAGTGCCTCAGATGCTAGGTTTTAACATCCAGGATCAGCCTCAGCCCTGCCAGAGACCTGCCTCGGGAGCTTGGAGCTGGAACCTTAAAATACTAGAAGCCTGGATAATAGGCTTCTAAACACAATAGACTGAAATATGTTGCCAGACAACTAAATTAGAAGTTGATTTTTTGTCCCTCTTATGATGATTAGCTTTTACAAGAATATGAATACGGTATTATACTTCAGGAACACTGTGATTTAAATTAGCTTCTCCAAAACTGTATTTTGTTCATACAGCTGATTCTCGAGAAGTCCCAAGATTGAAGATCCTTGGAATGTAGAGAATTCTCCTTTATTTCCCACAAAAAGGAGACATTCAAGAACTTCACCACTTTCCCCACAGTATTTTGATGAGTATTGGAGGCATAGAGAAGTTTGTTTCACTGTGAGTGAAACATTCGTCATTGAGTAAATTTCTGTATTTGGCTGATGGGGGAGGATACAATTCCAGCCAGCCTGCCCACAGGCTGTGGGGGAAATCGTAAATAAATAGATAAAGGATAATGTCCCAAGGCTGAAAATAGAGGTTTTGGAGGTGCCTTGAAAGCCATTTTAAGGAATACTACAGTCTTAGAAGGTTGATTTTCTCATCCTCATTTTATATTTTATTATGTGAAGACGCAAATGTATTACTTTGCCCTGAATCCCATTACTTATACATGGCAGAGAGGGAATTTAGCCCCATGTCAAACTCCATATTGTTTTAAGCAGGCACTGCTGCCTTTCAATGTTCAGAAATATGTGCTTTCTACAAACTCATTTATTTCCGTATTTGAGTAGTTATTGTTTTTTTTTTTTCTCCTTTCTTCCTTGCAAAGCTCCTTTCGAACAAGTTTAACTGTGCTTCGGCTAAATGAAGGGGAGTGTTTTTTTCTCCATAAAGAGAGTGGGTGTTCTAGTCCTATGGTGGTCCCTGCCACTAACTTGCTGTGTGACTTCTGCAAAATATGTGTCTTTCAAGGTCCAGATTCTCCACGTGTATGTTCATGGCGCTGGCCTGGAGGTCTCAAAGGCTGTGATGTTTCATACGCTGGCGTTCCTGAGCGTTGTTCTGTCTCACAGCCGTGAGAAATCAGGGAAACTGGGACTGAAAGAAAGGTGAAAACACAGCTGGGGAGAACTGTGGAAAACCACACACGTGATCCCTTCCTGACTTCAGTTTTCCTTCACAGTTGGTATTCATTTGACTCAATCCCTCAGATCCCAAAGGACAGTGTGTTATACAAACAGTATCAGTGGCCACTCTGGCCTATGCCTCACGAAGAAGAGGAAGGATAACTACATAAATAAATAATGTAACATTGGAATTGGGCAATTTTCTGTCCTTTGGGGGCCACTGGAGAATGCCAATTTGGACCACACAAGACTCCAGGGGTTGTAAAACAGCAAACCACAACATGGTGTCCACTTGAAGCCTTTCACCGCAGTGTGACTGGCCAGGAGCTGAGTAACTAAACCTTTTACAGTGCACAGCACAGTCCATGCACACGGTCAGTGCGGTCACTGGAAACCCTAACCTCACTCTCCACTTCAGGGTGGGCTCGGGAGTCCTATGGGTCTGAGGCTCCCAAAAGTCAGTCTGAGGACTTGCATCCATCAATGTCAAAGTCTTCAGAAGTTGGCTGTAAATGCAAGAAAAAAAAGGTACAAAAAAGAAAGAAAATAGGATGTGCTTTTATAAAACTAAATTTATTGATTTAAGACTTTTCTCTTTTCTGTTTTTTCCTACTTTTTAAAAGTAAAATGTTCTTTCACTTGTGCGATTATAGTGATAATAAATGGTAAATTTTATATGTTGTTTATATGTTCATGTGTTGTTTTGTTGTTTTTTGCTTGACAAACCTATATCAGATTCCAGGTTTATTTTTGAAATTTTCCTGGCCCATGAAATTAAATACTGTGGACACTTTTGTTTTAAAGTATACAGGAGGGTGAAGTCTCTGGAGCCCCCTGCTACACAAAAGAGGCTACAAAGCTGAAATCTGAAGGAAGAAAATCCCTGAACCATCTGAAAGGTTTGGGGATTTGGGCCACTTGCCCTCGGTTCCTATTTTTGGGTCTCACTTTATCTCTGTTGTTCAACTGTGATTCAACAGACTTGGAGAAAAGCCAAGGTCATTAGTACTAAAAACTTTTTTTTTTTTTTTTCCTCAAAAAACAGCCAAGAGTTAGAGATGCTCGGATTTGACTATTATGCCTCTGTAAGATAGACGGCTGTTATTTTCTGATTTCTTTTCACTTTAAAGAATGCCCTTGATATTCACTGCACCCTAATTTTACTGGATACAGTTATGATGTGGGTGAGAATAGGAGGTCAATGATAAACAAGCTGCTGATTTCTTAGCCCATATTATGTGCAAAATAGTTTTTCATGTATTTTCTCCATCTCAAACTATTGTAATTTGAAAAGACAGAGAACTATCACTTACAGTGAGAGTGTAAAATAATATAAATAAAAAGGATTTTGGCTTCCAATGAATCTGAACATGAATCCTACCTCTATGGCCTTTGTAAGCTAGTTGAATTTTTTCCTCATTCATAAAATGAGGCCAACAATAATAATGCATGAAATTATTATGAGAAAAATACAGTATAGTAGGTGTGAAATATCCAGATTAATGGCTGGTATGTGGGAAGAATGCAATATTTGGCTAAATAACTTTATCAAGTTTATGATTATTGTATAATCATAAAGGTGAGAGCACCAGTCTCTGCCTCACAATCTATGATCCTAGTACATACAGTAGCAAGAATAACCGGTTTGTTGCACCATCGTAGAAAGTTGGGGCATAAACATGACATTGTTGTATCATCTCCACTAACCCTTTTAAATATTCTGTCAAATCTCCTTAAAAGTATCTTAGGAAGGATCCACAGCATTAGGCTCACAAATATAAAAATGTATCGACAAATTTAGTGTGGCCAATTTGAACTACCAATATATCCCTTTTAGATTCTGACCTTGCCATCTTTCTATTGCCATGTCAATATTTATGAAACTAACTTTTACAACCACATTGCCAAAGACCCTCCCAGCTCCAATCAGCCTGCTCTACAAGTTTGGAGACATTTGAACAATGCCGCAAGGATGCAGAGTAGGTAGAAGGGTAATTTGGACTATGACTATACCATATTTCTGCTAAATTGCCACAGTTTCTGTCTAAACTTATTTTCTCTTATCTAATACTCAAGAATAGGCCTGTATTATCTATTGCTGTGTAACAAATTACTGTAAGTCTGGAGCTTAAAACAAAGCATATTCATTATTTCACAGTTTCTGTGATCAGGAGTCAACTGGATCTGCAGTCTCATCTGAGGCTTGACTGGGGAAGAATATGTTTTTGTTGGCACAGTTCAGCTGCTTTATCACTTGAGGGCTTCAGTTTCTTCCTGCCTGTCAGCCAGAGGTTATCCTCAGTTTCTTGAGGCTGTCTTCAGCTCCTTGTCGTATGGCAGCCCAACACAGGCAGCCCCTAATAAAGCCTCTTACTTCTTCCAAGCCAGCTAAGAAGAAGTAACTCCAGCAAGATAGGTGGTAGAATCTTATGTATCCTGTAATCCCATGTATGTGATCACATGCAGCCTGCTAATTTTGCCATAACTGGTTATTTATAAGCAAGTCACACCCAAAGAGAGAGAAATACAAAAAGGTATGAATATCAGGGTATAGGACTTGTGGTGTGTGTGTATGGAGAGGCACTCATGAGTCTGGAGGCTACAAGGCTGTATTATTAAAAATATAAGAATCCATGAATCTCTAATGAAAATTGTTAGTTAAGAAGAAGCTCAGAGGTCCACAGTGTCCCCACCAAACTATACACTAAAACTTTTGGGGGATTAGAAATCACAGAACAGTAGAGAAGCTAGTGACTTACAATAAGCCTACATTCTTATTAAATTCTACTTCTGTGCCCATTGAGCTATATTCTCTTTTTTATAGGAAATAACTTTCTATCTAAAGATGCTTTAAATTCTGTAAGTTCTTTCACTAGAAATGGTTATAATTTGGCAGAATTAACATTGTACATTTGAGTAATTGGGTAACAGAAGGAGATTGTAACATTGCTGAGTACTGAATATCCAGTACATATGAATGTTTGATGGCTTTATTTTATTATCTAAAGTGCATAGTAAGGAGTAAAGTTAGGGATAAGGATCAGTTTAAATACATCACGAGGAGGTATGACCTTCTTATATGAGAGTCATAATCACAAACCAAGTAGCATATGTTGTTTATCATAGAATTAAGTGTAGAAGGGTTCTTTCCTTCTGGGAAAACTATTATTTTCCCTGCAAGGGCCTTTTATTCTTTGGCTACTAAGATGGCAATTATTCTCCTTTGTGTCTTAAGTACTTTTCCCACCTATCACCCACTCCCCATAATACTATAAATGCCTGCCTTTCTTCAGGTCCATTTTTGTTACTGAGACAATGTACCTGTTCTAATAATATTTGAATATCTGGAGCTTATCTGGATTTAGGAAAAGATTCATGTTTCTGCTTCTTAGAATTTCTTGAAACGTACTTTAGAAAACTATATTTTTTTCAACAAATACAGTTATGTAAATCAAAATGCAAACATAGCTTTTGTTCCTTTATAGCCTCTTTCATAAATAAAACTGCAAATTGTAAAATATGCTGACTTTGGCAGAATAATGCATCAATTTTTGGTTCAAAAATGTGTTCTCCATATTTTATAATGACTTGTCTAATTTCAAATTAATTTTATGTCCTTACCCATTATATATACTTCTAGCTACATATCTTTAGGTTATGTGGTACAAAATAAAGAACAGTCTTGATACTAAATTCAAACTCTCTTTTCTTATCCAAGAGTTTATATAAAATAATGTGTATAAAATCCTATACAAATGTTATTAACTTTTATAACATTTTTTTCAGATTGAGGAAATTCTTCAAAACATCTGAGACCTTGAGAAAATAATATTAACAAAATGTATGAGTGCAATACGTGAAGTTCAAAAAATCAGAGTTCCTTTGCATTTATAGCATTGAAGCAAAAAGTTTGATATGCTATGTTAATTTGTTATTGCAAATCTACATTTAGCAACACAGCTCTGACTTCTATGTTCAACATGAATATTTTATTTTGTTGTCTCATGATAAAAGAACCTAGGAAATAGTCACTTGAAAGATGACAGAAGCTACATGGACATCTGGTTTAGTTTATAGCTTTTGCTCATTACCCTCATACCCAAATCTCAGAACATATGTGGTAAAGGCTTCTGAGAAGAAACCTTTAACCTGAACCTGAATTCCAATATTCTGAAGTTATGAACTAAAGCTGTTTAAAGTTAACAATAACTTTCTGTATCACTATATTTTTAATGTAGTAGAATTTTATGTTAACTTTATGTATAACTTTTTAATATAGTAGAATACTTTGGACACTGACTACTAAACTATACCCAACCAGGGATGTGGAAAACATTATGATCCTTACCTGATTTGGTTCCCATCCAAATTCATTTCCCAGTTATCTCTAGGCAGAGTGAGGGCCAAATGCCAGTGGTATAGGTAGCCAGGAGTACTCTCATCCACACACCCAGTGCAGTATGCTCTGAGGCACACTGACTTCCTATAATGAAGATCTATTTCCTGCAGAATTCAGTACTAAATCCCCAAACTATCTATCTTGTTATATAGAAATCAATTTGATAGATAAGATAAATACATTATATGAAAGGCATATGCACATGCATACAAATATATAAACATATGTACACATCACCTATACATATATGTAAGCGTGTGCACAGATATGTGCCAATTTTATTACTGCTGACTGGTGGCCTGCAAGAGAGTATTACTTTTTTTTTTCTTTTTCTTTTATTTTTGAGATGGAGTCTTACTCTTGTCGCCCAGACTGGAGTACAGTGGCGTGATCTCAGCTCACTGCAACCTCTGCCTCCCGGGTTCAAGTGATTCTCCTGCTTCAGACTCCTGAGTAGCTGGGATTACAGTCACCCTCCACTGTGCCAGGCTAATTTTTGTACTTTTAGTAGAGACAGGGTTTCGCCATGTTGGCCAGGCTGGTCTTGAACTCCTGACCTCAGGTGATCTGCCCGCCTCGGCCTCCTACAAGTGCTGGGATTACAGGCATGAGCCACCGCACCCGGCTGAGTATTACACTTTTTAAAAAGCAAAATAAACAGAAACAAAGCCTCCCTGCTGTGGTTTTTAGCTTACATTTTAAATCTACCCTGCACAAACAGGTCTTAATATATGTATATATTTATCTGCATATTATTAAATATATCTTCACTATTTATTTCTGTGTAGATGTGTGTGTATGTATGGTGAGATAGATGTGCTTTTAGAATGAATACAATAAATTTTACATACTGAAGAAGAAAATACTATTCTATTTATTCATTTATATTAGTAAAGTACTTGGAGTGAAATATTAGATATAATCACAGAAGGTTCGAAATATTATCAGAAAACTGTTCATAATTGAAATGCCAAATCACAAACATCTATGTCGTTGCCACCTAGGACTATTTCCCTAAATACTCCTCTGAACTCAACAACTTGTCTCAACTAACCAGTCGGGAACTTGAAAATTCTTACCTGATCCCATCACTCTGGCCACAGTTTCTTCATTGAGGGATGGGAACCAGACACAGGTTTAACCAATTATTCTATCTCCAGATTGTAGAACTTTAAATTTATAGAGCCAACATCAAGTGGGCTTTTTACTGCCATTTGAAATAAAAGTTAGTTTGCAGTGAACGAAAATGAAGCCAACGTATGCAGAGGAGAAAGAAGAAAAAGAATTGTGCCTGGGTCCCAGCTTACTCCCAACTGCATCCCTGCACTTTCTAAAGTTTAGTTGTTTAACCCTTTTTTGGATTTCATAAGGAAATAAATTCTTTTTTTCCAAAATAATATTCAACATGTTTTTCTGTCACTTGCAGTCAAACAATCATAAAATATTGTGATATTCTCTGCATGGAAACAATGTCCTTGCTATTTTCCCACTGTAATTTCCTTTTATCCTCTAAATTTAAGATTCAACAACAATCATTCATCTTTGAAGTCTTCTAAACTACTAAAAACAAATCACTTGATTTTCTATGTGCCAGACCCTGTACTGTCCTTATAATTCCTATTACCACTCAGAATGGTAATTGTCTCTAGTTTCTCTTTATCTTGTGTACGTACATTAACACAGCAACCATATTTATTGTATCTACCTTTGTCTGTCTAATGCATAGTATGAATCCAGGAACAATAAGAGACAATAAATAAATGTTGAATGCAAGAAACAATAAAGGAAATAATAAAAGATGTTTGATTTCATATCAGTTTCCTCCAATTTCTGACTTTTAAAATTTGTCAATCTTTTAACTCAGAGCATAGGTTGTCAAACTGATACATATGTATTAATCACTACTATTAATAAAGCCAATTTTCCATGTAGGAATAAATGGAACACTAACTTCCCATACAGCTTTTAAAAATACAATATTTTTGATAAATGGTACAAGTAAAAAATGTTGGTAACAGAATTCCATAATACAATCTTCTTAGTTTCCGTTCTTTAAATTCCCCAAGCAAGTCTCTCCAAATAATACCTATATGGTCAAAATTCAGATTTTCTTTGTCTGACAACCAAAACACAATTTGTACCTCTTAAGAGATGTGGAGCCAACTCAAAAATGTTGTATGCCTTGTTTTCCAAGAAAAACAGCACTTTTTGGTGAACTGAAGAAAGCACACTTGGTTCACATGAGACTAACGGTTATTCTCAGCACCTGGGAGGAACTGCCCTTTTAGGGAACAGTTTGTCCTGATCAGAAGCCGAGAAAAATACTTGTACTTAAAAACTCTTGCCTCAAATATTTCATATATTTAGAACCTTTTTAGGGGTCTTTGAACAGTGTTTTCAATAAACTATTGGGGTATTGTTTATGGTGATTCTAGAAAAATATCTTTATAGACAGAGGATTGTAAATGTCGCTTCTCAGTTGTCCAATCTAATAAAATGTCCCATGTTGTGCTGTATTTTTAAATGTTACCTTCCATTCATTTATGTGTATAATGATTTGATTTTATTCTTCTTTTGTTAGCTATTAATTATCCACAAACTATAGTTGACATTCATGTTTAGGTAAAGAATAATAGCGTGTTATGATTTTTAAATGCAATATTCTGCATTTTAAATATCATATTCTCCATTCAACAAGCCATAATCTATCAATATTTACTCACACTGACCTAAACTGAAAGCTTCTCATTTTAGTTACTCTGGCACAAGATCTGACATATACATTACTTATCTCCTGCCAATTTCCAAAGAAATACTATAAAAATGTTAATACAGTCTACAAATCACATTAATGTTTAGGAAAACCAAATTGTATATATCAGTGTAATACAGGCTTGTGTGACCTATTTGCATGGGATAGATTTAAAATACAACACCAAATCTACAGCAGAAAGGGTTTTTTCTGTTTGTTTATTTATTTAGCTTTCTTTTAAATACAATATTGTTTTGTTGGTCACCATTCAGCAACTGACAAAGGATGGTTATTATACCTGAGAAAACCATCTTTCTTGAGGACTTGGTATAAGATCACTTCTTAATCAAATTCCATGTTTCCATCAGCAGGAGACACATGAGAGTTCCTGGTTCCTTATACTACTGATGGGACATGCCTGCACTCCCCTCTTCTCCTGTACTTTTCTCACTCATAGCTTGTCTGTCATTTTGTGCCAGAGGCCATCTGAACTTGTCATGAAGCCCTCATCTCTGCCCACGACAGTCACTGAAAAAAAGACCAAGACTCTCAGGTCAACCCGAAGCCATTGAATTCTAATCCACGTATGACTCTGTTCATTTTCTTTTCTTACTCAAGCTCCCACTCCTCCCCAGTTACTGAAACCTTCTTAGTATGCCTTTTGGAACTCAAGATGAAATCTTGTAAAATCCCTTCTAAATTAACTTTCTTCTCTAAACCATCTCTTATCCTTCATGTTCTAGCGAAACCATCTATGCCCACTGAGGATACTGATTCCCCTGTAATCCTCCCAAAATGGCAGCTATTTCTCTCCAGTGCTTTTTGTACCATGGGGCACAAGGGGTGCAGAAGTGTCCCTTTGACTACCCTTTACAGGCTCAGGTTTTGAATTTCATGTATTAAATTGCACTCTACTTTGACACATAATCTACTTCACCAACCACATCACACCCTTACATTGTTCTTTGAAAATTATAGATCTTTGGCCCACTGCCACCCATTCCATTGCTACTCCCATCATAATTCTTAATGAATTCAGATTCATAAAACAGTCCTTTTGATAGCCTGAACTTTCACTTCCTTAACCCTTTACCCTCTAATGTTCTTCACCCTGCCTTAGCCTCTCAATCACGTGGTCATTTCTTTTAATAATAAATGACCACGTGATTGAGTGGCTAAGACAGGGTAAAGAATGTAATAGGGTAAAGGGTTAAAGAACTGATAGTTTAGGATATTGTAGTTGTAGTTACTAATAACTATAAGTATTCCAGAATCTCAGTCTCAAAACAGCTAAATGACACACCCAGTTTTCTCAAATCAACCTCTTACATGTTATACACCAACTCAGATATTCCTTTTACCCTACCAGGACTTTCAATATTTTTATACTAGCAACTTTTCACTATCTCTATCTCCATCTTATTTTCTCCTTCCTATCTTTAGTCAGATGACCAATCATAATTATTCCTTTGAATATGCTCTCAGTTTTTTTCCCTTCTTTTTTTTTGTATTTGTGTGGCTAAGTCATAGCCCTGACTAAATCCAGCTCTCCATACTACTACATTCCTGACCTTATGCTGGTGAACATAGTAGAGAAAAGTAAAACAAAACCAAACATTAAAAAATAAAAAATTCAAAGTGTGACTAAATCATGAAGAATAGGTTTAGTTCAAATATATAGTCACTGACCTTCAATACTTACAGAAAATCACAGGAGTCTATTCCCTCACCTCCTCTGCTAGCTAACCATTTTAGAGATTCCTTAGTCAAGCTTCCAGCAATGCTCCATTGCCCCTTTTGGTTGCTGACCTTGTGTATTAGTATGCGTTCTCCATAGAAACACAACCAATAGAAAAGTATATTGCCTTATATAATTATAGAGGCTGAGAAGAGCAAGGTCTGTAGTTAGTGAGCTGGAGACCCAGAAGAGTTGATGGTATAGCTCCATCCCTAGTCTGAAGACCTGAGAACAAGAACATCCACCGATGGTGTAAGTTCCATTTCAAGTTCAAGTCCAAGGGCAGGAGAAGACTAATGTCTCAACCTGAAGACCATGAGACAGAGAGAGAGAATTATTTCTTTCTCAACCTTTTATTCAATTCAAGTCTTCAACAGATGGATAAGCCCACTGATACTGAGAAAGGCAAGCTGCTTTATGCAATCTACTAATTTAAATGTTAATCCTATCCAGAAGCACCCTTACAACCACAGGCAGAAATCATGTATAAGGAAATATCTTGGCACCTTGAGGTCCTCAAGTTGACACATAATATGAACCATCACACCTTGTTTTCTTCTTCGTTGAGAAAACAGAATCAATCAGAAGAGAACCCTTATAAACCTCCTCCACAACATCTATCCACCAACCAGTCTTTGTGCCACAATGTTCTGCCTTTACTCCTGTCACATTTGGATGCTACAAGCTGAGGCCAACCCTCAGAATTCCATAATAAATGATATCACAATTTATTGAGTAATTGCACAGTAAATTGCTTTGGCAATTTTCTCTATTTCCTTCAGTCATGCCACTTTTATCTTTATAGTGGATCATTCCCATCCCAATTTAGACTTATATTTATTTCTCTTTTAATGCAATAAAACAAAATGAAACAAAAATCTTTTAACCCCATTTCTATTCCTTTATTTGAGATTTTGCCCCATTTCTTATTTAAGATAAAAGCTGTTTTTGATCAGTCTCTGATTTATTTTCTCCCATTTCTCTTAAATCTAATCTAATAAGATTTTGCCCCATCCCATTTAATATTCTTTATATTCTTTTTTTTTTTTTTTTTGAGATGGAGTCTCACTCTGTCATCTAGGCTGGAGTGCAATGACACTATCTCAGCTCACTGAAACCTCCACCTCCCAGGTTCAAGCCATTCTGCCGCCTCAGCCTCCTGAGTAGCTGGGACTACAAGTGTGTGCCACCATGCCCAGCTAATTTTTTGTATTTTTAGTAGAGAGGGGATTTCACCATGTTAGCCAGGATGACCTCGATCTCCTGACCTCGTGATCTGCCCGCGTCAGCCTCCCAAATTGCTGGGATTACAGGCGTGAGCCACCGCGCCCGGCCCTGAATATTCTTTGTATAGCAAATCCAAGAGTCAGTTTTCAGTCTTGGCCTAGTAGTTGCATTTTACATGATCTGCCACTTTGTTCTTCCTGAAATATTTGTTCTTCTTGTCTTTTAGGGTATCCCACCAGCCTAGCTTTCCTTCTACCTCACTTGTCACTCCTTCTCAGCCTCACTTGCTGGTACTTTCTCATGTCCCTACATGTTAAATATAGGAGAAATCCAGGGTTCCATCCTTGAACTTCTTCTTTGTTCTATCTCCACTCATTCCCTGAATTATCTCAACTGATTTTATTATTTTAAATAGCAACTACATGTTGATAATTCCAAATTCATTTTTTAACTAAACTTTATGCATCAAAGGACTACTTGAAATCCCACTTGAATGTTTAATAGCATCTGAAACTTAATATACTGAGAATTGAGCTTCGCTATCTTACCCTAACCTTTTCCTTTTTCAATTTTCCTTAATTAACGGCAACATTTTTGTTTCAGGTGCTCAGGGTACAAATCTTAGGGTCATCCTTTACTCTCCTCTTTCATTCATTCCTTTTGTATTCAGAGGATGGCTATGTCTCTCCTTCCCTTCACCATTCCCCCCAACTTCCCATGCCCCAAACACCAGTATCTCTTGCCCAAATTTTGGCAAAAGCCTCCTAAATTATTTCCTTTCACAGTAGTCATAATGCAACTTGCTCAAAATATTTTATTAACTTTCCAATTCACTCAAATTAAAAAAAAAATGATCATTGTATTATTCTGTCTTCACACTGCTATATAGAACTACCTGAGAGTGGGTAATTTATGAAAAAAACGAGGTTTAACTGAGTACATTTCCATAGGCCTAACAGGAAGCATGATTGGCAGGACTCAGGAAACTTACAATCATGGTGGATGGCAAAGGGGAAGCAAGAACCTTCTTCACATGGTGGAAGGAGATGAGGGGAAGGAAATGTCACATATATTTAAACCATCAAATCTCATGAGAACTCACTATCATGAGAAGAGCATGAGGGAAATCTGCTCTTCCATGATCCAATCATCTCCCACCAGGTACCTCCCCCAACATTGGGAACACAATTTAACGTGAGACTTGGGTGAGGACACAGAGATAAGCTATTATCAATTATCATCTTGAAAGCCCTATGTGATCCATCCCCACCATCCACCACTCCTCGTTCATCTCACTCCAGCAGCTCTGGCTTTCTTGCCTTAAACTTGCTGGACTCTCTTTTTTATCTAGACTATCACTTTTTCTGTTTCCTCCTGGGTTTCTCCAGATAGCTACATGGCTATTTCTCCGTGATCCATCAGATCTCTATTGAAAGATTACCGGTAAATGTGTCTTACTCTAAACATTCCATTTAATATTTTAGTACTCTTCCCCATATATTTATATATATAAATATAAATATATATATTTACATCTATAAATATATATATATTTACATATATATATATTCTTATTTGCTGTGCTTTTTGTCTGTCTTCCTTACCAGTAATAAAGGCTCCAGGAGGGCAGTGACTTTTGTCTTTTGTTGGCTGTATTATCCTTACCATCTAGAAACAAAATGTAGACACTCAGAAGCTAGCTGATGAATGATTTGTTGAGTGACAGAGGGAATAGTAAATGGTAAAATAGTACCTGACTTGTTTGAGGAAGCCACTGAAAAGGGTTCCTCTTCCATATGTAAACATATGACTCAAATAGCTTAGGAATTTCCTATAGCTCTAAACCCCCATAGGTCAGTGTTTTAAAAATATTTATGAGTACAATAATTACTGGTTGTTAAAAACCCAGATTTCCTTGACCTGTCTGATATGGTCTGGCTTTGTGTCCCCACCCAAATCTCATCTTGAATTGTCATCAGAATTGTAATCCTCATGTACTCGGGGAGAGACCTCATGGAAGCTTATTAAATTATGGGGTTGGTTCCCCCATGATGTTTTCATGATAATGAGTGAGTTCTCATGAGATCTGATGGTTTTATAAGGGGCTTTTCCCTCCTTTGCTTGGCCCTTCTCCTTCCTGTCATCATTTGAAGAAGGACATGTTTGCTTCCTCTTCTGCCATAATTGTAAGTTTCCTGAGGCCTCCTCAGCCTTGCAGAACTGTAAGCCAATTAAGCGTCTTTCATTTTTACTCAGTCTCAGGTATGTCCTTATAGTAATGTGAGAACAGACTAATACACTGTCTCGGAGATTCTGACTTAGTAGATTTGAGAAAGACCCAGTGCATTTACATTTTTTACAAGTGCTTCATTGATTTTGATACAGTTTTTTGAGAAGCTGCTGTAGGTTCAATCAGAAGTGATTCAAAATGAGCGACTTATGTAAATTCAGAGTGGGGAGAACATTCTTTATTGTAGTTAACTTACTGGGTTAAAGAAAATGTGTCTGGCATAAATTTCTTGTGTGCATTATTTTCAGGAGAGAGTTTAAAGTAGAACAGCAATTTGCAAAACATACTACAAAAACTCAGTATGTATTCATCCTCAGGGGATATGAAGATTTGGCCTTTAAAAGTAAGATCTATGCCAAAGCATTCATAGAAAACCAATTGTTTCTTTAAAATATTTATTTATGAGCACTATGAAAAACGAGTTCATTGGCTAAAAAAAAAAAAGGTGCTTGGTTCCTGGTTCCTATATACTAACACTAGTCAGATGTACAGCATTCCATTCTTAGAGAATACTTTTATTACTTGGATCAAAGCAGAACTGGGCCCATGATACTCTTTACTGTAATTGTGACACTCAGTTCTTCTCATTGCTACCTGGTCTTATGTAGACTTCTACCTCTATCAAAGATATTTTGTTATGTGCTTCATTCAGAGTTAATTACCTAACTCAAATAGATGGCATTGTAATAGATGCTGTCTCATCAGCATTCAGAACTGTTCTCTAGCTTGAAGAGAAACAGAGTAAAGACTTCTTAATTACACTCTGCATTTCCACTCATTAATTGACCTTCGTTCAATTAACCATAAATCAACTAATGTGGTATATGTTACAGATAAATTAACAAATGTCCACATAACACAGTATGTCTATCAAGAGAAATTTACCCATTTGTAATTAGTTTTGTTTACCACCAGAATTTGAGGGTTAGCTCCTATGAATCTTACAAGAAGAAAAGCAGACTTATTTCCCTTTTTTCTTTATAAATGTGTGAATTCAAATGAGAATATCTCTTCCTCTGAAAATCTGAAGTCAACATACAGTTCTCCAATGGTTCTCTTTTCTTAGTCTGCATTATTTCAAATATAAGAATAAAAGGGACTGAAGACAGACTGAGAGGGGCCGGGCACTACTTTGTGTCTGCGGCGGAAGCAGCTCTGACGTTCTAAAATTACTAGCTTTAGATAGGCCGTAGCAGAAGGCAAGATGAAACATCAACTGGTTTAATATTCTCCTTTTATTTAAAGAACATCTTTTGGAACTCAGTATCAAGGGAGTCTGTTTTACTAATACTAAGAGTATTTTAAAGGACAAGAGTCTCAGTCTATTGAGCGATAATGAAAGTGTTAGCCAATTCATTTACGTAAAATATTGTTTAAAAAATTCTTTTGCTGTCTCTCAGACTTAAAACTCACATAGGATAAGGGCTAGGGAAGTGAAAGTCACTGGGCAGAGTAAACCTGATCCTGCTGAGGTTCTTCGTGCAGATGCCTCTGCCCTGTTTTCTCCGCCTAGTCTTGAAGATAAGGGAGACCTGAAGACAGAGAGGCCAGCGAACTTTTACTGATGCTTTGTGGAGACAGAAAACCATCAGAGGCTCACATTATTTTTTAAAAATTAATAAATCAAGACTTTTTTGTGACTCCTGGGATCACTCTATTTTTAAGTGAGGTAATAATATCATCACTATGTAGGAAATATCCTTATATTTTTAGACATATATTCTGAAATAGTTGGTGATGAAAAAACATGTTAGCTTATATATTTTAAAACATTTTCGCTAAAAAGTATTAGAAAAAATGCCAAAATGTGAATCACTGTTATTGTAAGTTTAAGGAGGTCCATTATACTCAATTCCTTCCTTAATATATTAATAGAAAATTCGTTGTTAAAAGATGAAAGGTGATTCCATGTCTTTGCTATTGTGAATAGTACTGCAATGAACATACACATGCATATGTCTTTATGAGAGAAGAATTTATATTCCTTGGTAGACTGGATAAAGAAAATGTGGTACTTATACACCATGGAATATGATGCAGCCATAAAAAACGAGTGAGATCATGTTGTCTGTAGGCA